>NC_091136.1:39739639-40051457 GCF_041381155.1 Argopecten irradians
TCCTAAGGCATGACCCGGCACGTCCACTTCGGATACAACCGTATCGTACACGGACGGGCATGGCACGACTTTATCGGGTACTATGACGTCAGAGCCAGATTATGTAGATAGGGGTATCAAAGCCGTGACGGGTGATCAGGCGATACACAGGTCTGTGGCGGGTACTGGCAACACGAGTACTACGCATGCTCACGGACGCACAACACACGACAGGGAATTCACGTGTCAGAAAACACGTGCACAATTATACAAAGGCAGTTTGTCTGGTCGTTAAGGCTAAATAGAGTGCCATTTACTAACGATATCGATAACTAAACCATACGAATGTATAAGTTTATAAAAAGAAAGACGATAATTTGTGATATAATATTTAATGTATGTAGATAATGTTGTACTGTTACAAATTCGCGTACACATTTACTATATTTATAAATATTATATTTAATATTTCAATGTCAAAATGAAAAGCCTATAGCTTTATAATTAATCTTAATCATCAATCTAATCTGTACGCCTAAAATAATTAAAATCTGATCATCATGAAATTCCATACCTAGATTAACGTGAAAAATATATTCATCATGCAAAATACAATGTCGCCAGATTTACTCCTAAACAACGTTAATATGATGCTAACAGATAAATACATCTAACTGTAGCTTGCTCCGAAATAAATGTTTCAGAATTATTTCACTTAAGTATGTTTTGCCTTAGAATCTGTGATGATATTAGAATGAAGGTTGTAATATTGCTGTACAGACATTATTGTCATTTTTATATTACAAGTACAGAAGTGGTTCACTTGACAAGGTCAAGGTTATTTGTATCTGCTGAGATTATGAGATCACTGGGGGAAACATGACACATGGTGCATATTATGTCGATGTAATTTACCTTTTTGCTTTTTTTTTAAATTTCATTTTCAAATCATTTAAAGAAGTGTGTAAACCACGAATTAATCTCGCCAAAATTTACCATCACAAATAAGAAATTCTTTAAGGCGTCCAGTGATTCTTCATCATCTGTGTATTCGCGATGAGTCGGACTGCTGTTTCATGGACTAGAGCTGATGAACACAACACCTATATTAGAAGGAGATCACATCGCGGAATAAGTAGGACTGATTCGCAAAATGAAACCAGACTTGTTTCGTGTTTCTAATATTAAACCTTTAGATCTTGTCGCCACAATAACTTTATTAAAACTATATATAACCTAGATTTGTATGACGGATATCATCGACGATATAGACCGCTTCCTATTCCAGAGCTAATGGTTCTCTCGGTCTTGTACTTCTTCATGTGTCTCCCGACAAACCTACAATTATTTCATACTTTCCATCCTCTGTCGATTTAATTTGAATGCTAATTACGATTGTCTTGTTATGTCGATGTTTACTATTTTGCTACAGCAGCGTGTATCAGTGTCTCGAAGACCATCATTCATGAAATAAGCCGTTACATGACTTCTATAACGGTTAGCGCGCTCCCTCGGCTCCGCCTATTGTTTACTAGGATAATGATTTATATATGTCACTGTACCTATAGACAGAGCGATAAAACTCAGTTGTGGGTGTAAATTCAAATATAAACAGTACAAATAAGCGAATGAAAATGACAATACGATCAGTCAACAAAATTAAATAAACAAGAGAATTATGTTAAGGTGAGCTCCCGATAGCCCTATGTGATAACAAATTTTTGTTTTTATAGTGTTTAAATAAAGATTGTTTATATATGTCTATTAAACGGTATTTTATCAGAGTTCGCGCGTGAATCTAATTTATCATTAGAAGCATGTGTTTTGATTGCTACTGTAAATATGTATTTAGTGTGTAACCCCTCCCCCTCCCAAACTCAATGACACCAAGGCACGTATAGCTCGCGATCAGTATCATTTTATCACAAATAACAAATTTACCTAGGATTGTTACAAGCTAACCCCTCTTAGGGCGCGCGGTATATAGCTATTGACATCTCTATCTGTGTCCACACACCAATCAGGCAATATGTGTGTTCAGGTTTGCAAACACTAGACATGGGGAAATATTTGCTAGTTGCTATCAGGCTGTTCGCATTTGTATATAAACTGGTCCAAAGGCTGTGTGCGATACCAGTCAAATTGTCGTACAGGGGACAGAGGACGTTCGACCCAAGGATGTGTTGGAGTCAATCCCGCCTGGAACATCACACCGGAACTTCCTCATGCGCAGCCTCCGCATCATTGCAGAGTTCCGGGTCCTGTTAAGAAATGGTTTTGATTTGTATTACAGAGGACTCGCGACACTCACAATTTAGATAGAAATGTCAGAGAACGAACTTCCGTAATGGTACATGTACTTGAGCTCACCAATCCGGAAATTCGGATAGCTAATCCATTTTAGGAAGGGGATGTACTTAGCAATAGTAAAATTCCGGATTATCGATGGTCTACTCTATTCACTGTTGCCATCGTGAAGTTGAAAAAATGGAACATTATTTCACTAGAGAAGGATCAATGTATGCATGTATTATACATCTCAAATTGTAAACTGTACGGGTATGTGTGATTTAGTCCGGGTATAAGAGAGAACTACATGCATGATCGCATATATTTAAGTACATTTGGAGACGACCAAACCGGTTTTTAGTGACTACAAGACAGAAAGTAGAAACCACTATGGTTTGTATGTTGTGTGCGGTAAAGTGTATTACTTTGGGTGGTACTATAGTGTGGCTTGTATACATGATGGTTTGTTCTTGGTTAACAGAATAATTTGTACGCGGTATAAACGGTATGTGTTGTATGCAGTAACGGTATGTTTTGTACGCGGTAACGATATGGTTTTTACGTGGTACGGCATGTTTTGTACATGGGAACGGTATAGTTTGTACGTGGTAACGTAATGATGGTAACAGTATGATAACTGTATGTTTTGTACGCGGTAACGATATGGTTTTTACGTGGTACGGCATGTTTTGTACATGGGAACGGTATAGTTTGTACGTGGTAACGTAATGATGGTAACGGTATGATAACTGTATGTTTTGTATGCGGTAACGGTATGTTTTAGGTGGTACGGCATGTTTTGTACATTGGAACGGTATAGTTTGTACGTGGTAACGTAATGATGGTAACGGTATGATAACTGTATGTTTTGTATGCGGTAACGGTATGTTTTTACGTGGTATGGCATGTTTTGTACATTGGAACGGTATAGTTTGTACGTGGTAACGTAATGATGGTAACGGTATGATAACTGTATGTTTTGTATGCGGTAACGGTATGTTTTTACGTGGTATGGCATGTTTTGTACATTGGAACGGTATAGTTTGTACGTGGTAACGTAATGATGGTAACGGTATGATAACTGTATGTTTTGTACGCGGTAACGGTATGTTTTTACGTGGTACGGCATGTTTTATACATTGGAACGGTATAGTTTGTACGTGGTAACGATATGGTTTATACATGGTAACGGAATGGATAGTATGTTTTGTTTCGGTATGGTTTATACGTAGCAAGGATCTACGTCCTTGTATGTACATCACGTTATGGTTGTACATGGTAACGGATTAACGGTATAATTTGTGCAGTACGTTGTAACTGATTCCTGTGTTTCTCATCCGAATTCTGGTGTGACCATTTGTTTTTTGCTATACCGTCTTTGCATATTACAGAGTAAGCTCCCTTGCGGGTAGGTATCGATTTTTACGTCATTATTTTGTGAGCGCAATTCACGTCGTTTTCTCCGAAAAGTATGACGTTACGCTCGTAACCGCATGACATCACAATCAATACCTACCCACAAGGGCAGGTAACTCTGTAATATGCAAATACGGAATACTAGCAACCAATGTGATTTTGTGTAATACCCTCATAGTCAACTTTGACATTTACTTCCACTGTACATATTATGCTACCATTTCAAAGCAACTAAAAGTATTGTACTGAAATACTAATTTTGATAACAATTGTCCATAAACACATTGTAAATTCGTGTGTGAAGTTTTGATGTATACATTAATGCCTTTGTATATTACTTATCGATTATGTTTTTACCAATAAATTTCATTGTAAAGATCCTCTTACTTATGTCATAACACTCTGCTTTGACGTCAAAATCTGAAACTGCTGCTGTTTTGCCGCGGTCCGTGACATATCGACACCACGTGACCATCTGTAGCCTGGCACGGAAAGGCGGGAAAAGTGTTTTCCAGCCTCCTCAGTCGTCTGCCATTGTTTTCGTGAGTCTGTGATCCCTTGAGGAGAGTATCGAACAGCACTTACCCACGAGGCGGTCAATAACTTTCCTTTATTCCAGAGACACGCTCAATATCACCAGGGTAGCGAAGTACGTTACCCAATATAAAAAATACACCGTATTCTCTTTACTTTTTGGGAGAAATTGAAAAAAAAAACTTGAAATTAAATGTGACGCGATTACAGTGAGTACTCAATCGCTTATTGGTTACGCCGTCGGCCACGTCATGTGGCGAGGGAAATGAGTACTGAGAAGAAATCCAATTTTATGTCTTTGAATATTTACTCTGATGACACGGTCCGAGTCCCGGAGGTTGGTAATTGGTGGTAGGAATATAAACTACACTTAAAGGGCTTAACATGAAAAGGTTTTAAATCGGTATTGAAAATAACAGAAGAACAGGCATTCATTTTTGTAAGGAACCAAAGAAAAAAGCTGATTTCGCTAGACGGGTGTTGCCCGTCGCGTCACGTACACTGACGATCATTGAGATACAATTCCGTTACAAAAATTACGTTTAAATCACCAAATTAAAAAGAGTATTAAACTGGAGCGCTAAATCGTCGGCACATAAAGAAATGATATTTCCTTTAAGCATTGAGCCATAGTGTGAAAAACAAATTATAAATTAGACATATCACTATAGTCTTGTGCGAACGCCACAAGAGCCGAGAGAACAATACCTTATACAGTTGTGGAAATAAAAACCGGCCAAACATATTCTATTAGCACGGTGAGAAATGGAGAAATGGGCAATACCGGACGGTCACAATTCACTAAGCTCCATTCAGAGCTCTGCATTGGGGGCGGACCTCAAGATTTCTAGAGAGTTTGTACCATTGTCTGAGAAAAGGGTTCTCTTAAATAGCATCGTTTTAAATTTTGAATGATACAAAAACATATTTATAGCTCAAGCGCTGGTGACAGTCATTACATTTATATAGAGCATTGGGTTTCAAAGGAGGTTTGGGCCCGAGTCGGTTGTCTGTGAAAGAATCGTCAGAGCGGCCATGTTGGAGACGCGTACAGCAGGACACTTCTGAACACTGGCGTAGACGGATGGCCTTGACCTCCGGAAAAAGTTCTCGACTTCTCACCAGTTCCAAGAAAATATCTTATAGTATCAAAAACTTGAACAGTTTTATAATTATGTGTATTGTCGACAAATGATTGTTTGGTTATTTTCTAGATTGTATTGTTTGTGAAAATAAAACAATGGGTATTTGACGTTGGAATATGCACCAATACCGCATTATTTCAATCAGCTTGAAGAAAATAATTTTTTGTCATTATATAAAATGGTACTTCGAATAATTTCGCTCTGCAGTTGCATTGTATAGTAATGTATGTATAGTAAATTATAGTAAATTCTGCCGAAATGTCCGTGTTTTTGGACTATATACACGTTAAATAAAACTTAACAATATCTTTGTTAGCAATTGTTAGACAAACAATCCATACTTAGGACATCCACTCCAAGTTTGGTGTTTAAAACCATTGCTTTAAAGTTACATGATGAATTTGAAAATATTTTTCGAATGTAAAGAATGGTCAACGTATGTGATATTAAAATGAGCCAGTAGATTCATTTGTTGCTATTTATAATTAAACGATATCTTTCTGTGCAGATTATGCAGTCTAAAATCCGCGGCGGAAAAAAAAAAGAATTCGCCTCCTGAATTAAACAGCTCCAACTCGTTACAGGAAGGCATATTTTCGTTGTGAAGGAAGGCGACGTGCGTTATCGCAGAAAAATGTCATTGATAATAATAACAGAATTATCGAATGAATGTTTCCTTATTCTCTATATTACTCCATCTAATTTTAACAGCTCCTTTAGACAAAAGGTCATTGTTTTATACTCCCCTCTGTATGTAAGATATGCAATTCTCTACATACATTACGAAAATAAATTTGGATATCATGCTACGATCATATACAATGTACCAACAGTATGTTTTATAAGTAACTATATCTAAGTAAATACTGCATGTTTTGTATGTTATTGTATCTAGTTTTACATTTCTGGTAATGGTAATGAAGACTTATTTAGAAGTATGACAAAAATTAGCATTATAATATCAAAATTATAAATTATTTTATTATATTTACCAATGATTACTATATTCATATTGTTTTCCCTTTTGTAATATTGATATGAAGAAAAATTTCTAAAACTTTGTATAACAGTCAAATAATAGTCACAGTAATATCTGAACACTATCTAATTAATTGTTTAGATTTTTTCATTTCATTATAATATTTTGATGTACTCAAATAGAATATTTAGAAATTCCCTATAAGCTCAAATGATCATAGTTATAGGGAGCAGTCATCCAAATATCGTGACTGTCATCCGTTTTAATTTAACGACATCAGTTTGTTTACTAATCAAATTATCCAGGAAGCAGACAATTTAATGTTTGCGTGTTTACGACACGAGACCACAACAGTGTAATTCTGTAATGGTATAGGGTTTTAACTCCTTGATAGGGGCCGTTAAATTTATCTGAAAATCGTCACTAAATCCAGTGCAAGTTTACAGTGCATTGTTTTAGCGAGATTAATTTGAAGCATTAAAACTTAATTTATTCTGAGCAGATAAAGTCTGAAATGGTAATATGAGTAAAGTACATATTGTTTCGAATTGTTTGATATTTTTTATCACAAGAATTTGTTTTCTAAAAGACATTACAGTTGATTTATAAGAATTGATATATATATACTTTTTTCAATAAAAGAATAAAATTATTTCCACAAAATAGACATGAAAATTAAAAATGTATAAATGTATAAGTATCATTACTGTTATGAAAGTTAGCATTCTATCTAAGTATTTGAAACTTCTGTTAGTAGGAATACTGTTTCAATTTCAGATTCAAACCGGCTACATCGTCCCAAATTTCGACCTTCTCACCAAATTTATTATTTATATTTCGTACTTGATAGACCTATATATATTTATTTCGACAACCAGTATTTATTAACAATGTGAAATTAATAACCCATTACTAAATGCCACAATTAACTTATTAACTCACGGCTCAGCGCTCATTTTTGTGAAGCATGTGAAAGTGTGTTTTTATACAATAATTGATCATTATTATTTTCTCTTTAGCTTAATATTTCGATCTGTTAATCATTCTATACATAACATGTATTTTACAAAGTTTTTGTTTGAACAGATATATAATTTCACGACTGTAAATATCGACAAATCAATGCTTTAGTACTAGAGTTGACAGTGACACCATAAAGCAGATCTATAAACAAGCGGTTATTACAAAAATAAGTATTTATCCCCTGAAAATCTCTAAACAAACTCTTATATGTTTTGCCTTATTGTTGATATTTTTTCTGATTCCTTAAACAAATAAATACTCTTTTGAATTTTTAGATGTAGAGATAATACCTGCGGATTTCTTACAACACCTGTGAATATTTTACCTGAAAGTCATCACTCGCTCAAACCGCACTGTTTTCATAGCGCCAACCAGATAAAAATTGATCCTTATTCATACAAATTAATTCCTAAATTGCCATAAGAAATTTATTTAAAGATTCTCTTTGATAATTGTTATATTTCTTTACATTTTAACATCCTTTTGTATACGTTATATTGTATTCTTTTCTAATCAATTCAAGTAGAAAATCACAGCCCAGATAAAATAAACATTTTAGATAGATCCACACAACACACGAATCTGAACAGATAAATCCCTACTAAGCGAATGATCGCTAAAAATGCAGTGACAAAATATTTGTTTATGTAGGAAAGAGTCCCACCTTTCGCTTTTACAAGCTGGCAACTTGACGAGAGTTTCACTCGTAAATGTGAAAATTCGTCAGTCACCGCGCTTAAGCAATCGACCTTAGTGTAACAGTATTTTCAAGTTTGAGAATATATATTAGCTAAAAATGAGCGAGTTTACCGGCAGCCTGAGTTGAAGGTTTGGTGAGTTAGGGCAAAACTGTCAGTTTAAACATTTATCAAATCGTATCTCGTACAATCTGGGATATATAGTCCACCCGCTTTGAATGCGTAGCAACAGTGACCCGCTCTACCCGGATTAGGTTGGCCTATCTAGAACCATATACCGCCCGAAATTCGCCGAACGGTCATCATCATACCTACACACCTAAAAGGACTTAGCCCCATTTTATAGAAAATAAAAAAATGTTCAAAAGGCGTCTGTAATATTATTAAACATAAATGTCTTATCGGTAACTCATAAATATAAATAAAAGACAGATTTTATCTTGAAAATAGTATAATTCTGACGAACCATTTCTACAACAGCAAAAATAATAACTCTTAAATATATATAATAATATATAAATCTGAATGATAAAGAGTTCACATTCTAGTAGAAAGCGGTCGTACTCGCCAGTCATTTCGACCGATCACAATTAATAGAGAAAGAATAGAGTATCTTCTAGAAATCCATTTACACAAATAGCGTCAACTCTTAGTGTTTTTGTCCAGACCAAATAAATTAAACCATACCTCCCAAGGAAATATATGTCGTAAGTCACCTTCCGAGTCGTTCCCGGACAATAGTTCGCACACATCCAGTCATATTACAAACACCGCGCTGCAACACATATATTTATCACTTATCATACACATATACACGTCATTTGGAATTCAAATGCAAATCATATTCTTCAAAATTCATCTGTGAACAATAAAACAATAAAATCTTTGGTACGTAGCATTTGTTCCTGCCTTCATAATTATAGAAGTCTGTTTATATGTCTATAGTCATAACGCTGCCGTTGAGTGGGGTGCATACGTCTTGTAATATCCGTCAGGGGCGGGCTGCATGGGCCCGACCCCCATAGTGTCCTTGCCTCCCATCACCGGGAGTCCCATGGGGTTGTACCCATAACCACCCTGCATTTCATACATTTTAAGGTCCATTTTGCTATCTGTGATTAAACTGTTTATGGAGAACGGGTGGTTGAATGAGTGGGTGGGATTGTGGTGAGGATGGTATCCTTGATGAATAGGGTCATGCTGCATATGTCGCATCGAGTGTGGCGGCATCTCGTGCCCCAGGGACACGGGCGGGGCTGGAGGGGGCTGCTGGGCCTGCTGCTGATGCTGAGGCGGAGGGGGTGGAGGAGGGGTGTGCTCGATCGGCTGTAGAGGTTCCCTCTTCGTCTCCGTTAGAGTAACAGGCACATTTCCTGGTGGAGTTTGAGGAGGCGGAGGAGGCGAACAAGGATCACCCCTAGGGGACATGGAACCCTCACTTCCGTCCACGGAATTTCCATGACGGGAAGCTTGACGAATCATTTCCTTTTTCACACACTTGAAACGTTTTTGTCTCCGGAGATAACAACCGTTTTCGAACATATTTCCAGAGTCTGGGTGTAAAGTCCAGTAACTTCCTTTGCCGGGTCTATCGGGGGTCCGTGGAACTTTCACAAAACAGTCGTTGAATGATAGACTGTGACGGATAGAGTTTTGCCAACGTTGTTGATTCTGGCGATAGAACGGGAACAAGTCCATGATGAATTGATAAATTTCACTCAAAGTGTTCATTTTGTTTGGCGACTGTTGAATAGCCATGGTGATGAGCGAGATGTAGGAGTATGGCGGTTTGGCATGAGTATAACTTCGTCGGTACGTCTTGTCCCTGGCTCGATTGATGGCCTGGGCCCTGTTAAAAGTATCCATCCTCATTGGGGACATTGCTCCACTCATCCCGTTCATGGGCATTTGTCCCATGCTGGACATCCCGGACATGCCATTCATAGAGTTCATGGAGTTCATTCCCGCGTGCATACTCCCGTGCATGCCCATGGGTGCGCCCATTCCCATGCTTGTCATCCCGGGGGGTGTCATGGTGCCCATACCTCCCATGGCTGGCGGGGAGTAACTAACGTTACTCATGCCCATGGTGGTCATTGTACCCATGTTACCGATGCTGTTCATGCTGGGTAAAGATGTCGGATAGTTGCTGCCGCTGACCGCATCATACGGAGATTTAGTGGTCAACATTGTCAGATAGTCGCCAGATTGCGGACACTCAGGTCCGAGAGGCTGTTTCTCGTACATTTGAATACACTGGTAAGTTAAACACACAAAGTACTGTGTAGTCTATAGTACAGCACTCGACAACGAACGCCAAACGATATCAGCAAACTTGCTTGACCCCGGGTAAATATACAATGTACCTGGACCAACAAATTGTAAGGTTCCACCCCCTTATGTAAATTTACGACGAGTGCCAGTGATAGCGGCTGTGACAGTTCTAAGCTCCGCCTACTTATATTGAACTACGACACCAGTGGTAGCGGTCGTTACGGTTGTAAGCCCCGCCCATTTATTGAACTAACCGGGACGTTTTTTGACGTCGCTCGATCAGGCTGGCTGTCTGTCAATGGTTGGATTTAGCCCTCCTTCTGTAGTGTTGTCCCGGGTAAATAACAGTACGGTATACAGTACACAAAATCACCAAATATCTACATCAACTGAATGTCACTAATAATGATTAATTTACAATGATTGTTAGATAAACTTTCCTAGTCAGTCAGATTTACTCGGCTCACTGTCGGCCTATCGTTTGCAGGACACTTAAAGAAACATTTCCTCATGTTAACACCAATGTTATGTCCGAATTCGCCAAATAAACGTAATTGAGTTAAACTAAAAGATTTTTATAACATCATGTTGACAAAAATCAAAGCGAAGCATCACAAACACTAATACAGTCAACAGTCAAGCTACATTTTTCAGGAATGAAACCAATTGTAATTTGTTCGGACCATTCCATTAGAATGAACACAGCAACAGCAGTCTTCGGTTTTGAGGAAAAACATATTTTCGGAAGGGCAAAATTCCATAAAATTCCATCGACGATTATTTTGATTAATTTGCTATGTTTACCTTACGTAAGTTAGTATGAAGCATACGTTCAGTATTGTTTGGTAGTGTTACTAATTTATTTCTTTACCTGCAAACAAAGATTTATGCTTCAAAGAATAAAATTTTAGTATGTTTTAACTATTAAATAGTTTTTTTTGTATTGTTCATGTCGTTAACTATGCCAAGAGCATTCAGTTTTTCAGTACTGTTTATTTGCTAAACCTTATTGTCATGAACACACAAAAAAATGCAAAATTGCAACAGCCTTTTGTTATCTTGATCAAAATTGGTTTATTATTTTTTTTATTTTTACATTTTAATTGTATTGTAATTAGCAAAGTTAATTACGATTTAGCGCTAAAATGAATCATATTGAAAATGCTTAATTTTTGGATAAATTAAGTGACACTATATTCTCACATATTTTTATACGTATAAAATAAATCCACATATAAAATACGTATAACCTATTTCGATTAAGATCGTTTAAATTGTTCCAACGTAAAAGTCCCACTTTATCCCCGCAGCCGAGGGGCACGAGGCCCGGTACACCACACTTAAAGGGATACATACAACACAAATCGTCCTAATATTGATCACTATTATATTTAGTTGCTTGTTCCATTGTCCGGTTTGGGTGAAAACGTTCATTGATTGTCAGACCACGGTGTTAAAAGAGATATTGAATGTTTCGCCGTAAAGGTTTAAATGTGGTACCGTATTTTACGGAGCAGTTCGAGCTCGGTTCTTAACTCGCAGCGCACCTGTCGTCATCAAAAACTTTGATATCACAATATCATGACTGTTCATCGGCTGTATTCTAACGGTACAAAGTTATCAAATATCTGCATATTTTATTGGAATTTTGTCCTATTCACAATAGAAGCAATTGAAAGGGAAATAGAGAAAGCATATTGAAAATCTTTTATTTCGTTTATTTATATTTTCATTTAATTATTGTTTTGCCAATTATGTATTTAAAATTATTGGAAAAAAACGATCACATGACAATGGCCTATTATAACAATTCTCCTTTCATCATATTTCATATTTCCATTTATTTCTTCAACAATTAATTCTTATTTTGTTCTTTTTAAAGTGGAAATGCTTGTGTGTAGTTTGTGTAAAATGTTCTACGAAAGTTATTAGTATATATGCTTATGATTCTGACCAAGTTAAGAAAGGAAGATATCTAAATCAATAAAAGAGGGTTGCTATTATAATTAAATGGGAAATCATCAATCAGTTTAAGGCGTCAAACTATTAATAAAACGGAACGAGTTTAATCAAAATTTATCATCGAAATTATCTAGGAGAAAAACCCGGCAGAAAGTTATGTTTTCGATTTATAATAAATTAGAAAGTCTGATTGATGATGGTTTGTGAGTTTGAATGAACCGGAAGGTTAGCGGGTCACGGTGATGTTATTAGGGAGGGAGCCGACAGAGATGTATTCCGGATAAATACATCCGTCTCCGGGCAGCCGATTATATCTCAGGTGTTCCTCACCTCGCGCACGTGGGGCCATTAGCAAAAGATGTCATCTAATCGAGGTGCAGAGCTCCCCTTATCTTGTCCCCTTCTCGTCCAGACAGACATTATATAAAAGGGATTTTCATCCCATTGTGTTCGACAGTTCATTTCTAAGTAAATTGTAATCGGGCTCCTCGATGTCACTATAACACGTAGATTTTATGCAATTTCCGGAACTGTAGAAGGCCCGGGGTGGTAACGGAGTATCCCCCCTACCCACGGGCTTAGGTATTACTGTACGTGTTAATGTTGGTAAAGCTCGGGCACACTTACCATGAGCACAAAGATCGTGCATGTCAAATCTTCCGAAACATTGCAATAAGCTGCATGAATTTTATGCAATTTCCGGAAATTGCATAAAATGTACGTCTTTGTATGTCTTTCAATGTTCCTGTAACATGCACTTCAAAACAAGGTACCTTAGGTCTTACAAAATTTTGCGTTATCAACATTACATGTCCTACACAATTAAATGTCCGCAGTTGGCTTACAAAATTAGTGTGCGAACTTATTATATTCTTCTATAATATCGGCGCTTACAACAATGTAAACGGCATATGCTACAAATCTTCCAAAAATAAGGTGCGCTGCAGATAATGCAAAAATCGGCGTACAAAATTTGAAGCTTTCGTGTTTTCCCAAATAACTTACTAATTAAATAATTTGGAGGAGGTGATGCTAATTCTGGTAACAGACAATGTTTATGGTTGAGTGGGGACGGGGCTTAGTGAGTGAGAGGGACCATTACAACTCTATAGATCTGTTTATTGCTTTATCGCGGGGCAACAAAGGTTTGACACCTGTCCTAAAAGGTGCTTATATACCCACTACGTAACAGGGATCTGTCACTGACTGACAGCCAAGTGAAGTACCCCTCCCGACACTAATACAACCCGCGCCAAGGCGGGAGGGGGCACTAGTACTTCTGATTGATTACATACATGTAAACATTCCTCTACTGTATTCATTTGCACCTGCCGAGTGAAATTGATTGTAGTATAAACATGTAATTAATATTTTCAATAATTAGAGAACAAATATTTTCCTAAAAACGATCTTCAGTTGGTGTTAGAAACGTAACAGCTGGACATAGAAGATATCCATGCAACCCTAGAGACAGGGGTCGTTGGTAATCATGATTTTACATTGAAAAACATTTATAAATAAGATACAGACGAAAACACTAGCTTTACATTTACAATAAATTAAAAATAACCTCGTGGAGGCCAGAGAGAGAGGGATGGAGGGAGGGAAAGAGAGGGAGAGAGAGAGAGAGAGAGAGAGAGAGTAATACATATGCTTATTTTAATGTTATACTTAAAATATAAATGTTTGATTCTATGATGATTTTTATTTTGTCGGTAATGGCTTGTATAACGCCGACGATAACGACAACAATGATGATATTTAAAGCGATGAGTTGTTATGTATTTCGGACACTTCCTCTGGGGATTTTGAAAGACTAAATACAGAAATAGAAAGGGACAAAAGAAAAATATTAAGGTCTTATTTCCGGCCTAGCATCAGTATAATTATGACGTTTAGTACATTTGTCAAAGTCAGCATCAGTACCGTTTCATGTTGTTGCCCTACTCGACATAAGTACCATTTTATCATAAAGCTCCCTGTGGCTCGAGACAATCACCCTTTCGCTTGATAATTAAAGATGTACTTTATCATCGGACGTTTTTTGTTTTTCTGATTACATTACTGCTCGTCGTTTTAAAAATGACATTTTACCTGTACGTAATCCCGATTGCCTCCGCTAATAGCAATCGATTTCATGTCATTATTTCCTCTCAGCAATTAAATTTAAAGGCTTCAACTTGGGAAATTAAAGCACAGGTGTAACTTAGATGAATGAGATCAAAGCGCGCGACGGCCGTAACAAGTTAAAAAGAATGGCGGCCAGGCCGGTCTCAGGTGAGTTTGACAGAATGATAAAAATATAGATTATATATTGAATCGAGCGATAACACCAATGAGGTATGAGGAAAAATAAACATTCTCACATTCATAATGGTTGTCGTGCATACCCGCGCGCGCGAGCCGGCCCGGGGGACAGGCCTTATCGGACGTTTGTCTGTTACCCGGTTATATACAAATGTAATTAAATGTTATTCCTAGATTTACTAATTGAGAGATGCTAGTGATACTGGCGTCCATCATCGGGACGATTAAAAAGCCAGGTAGTCTACACAGGTGTGATCAGTATCCTCGCTAAATCATCACCTCGCCTATAGTCTAATCAACCCACACTCCGTTATGCGATTTATTATCGACTACATTCTGTTTTATATGCGTTAATTCATCATCACCAATCAACACTCATTTTTAATTTTTACTGATTGGATTTATGTCCAATTTTGTGCGACCAGGCCCCGATAATTTAAACATGCATTTCCTACAGGCATTAATTAATGTTGCAGGCAATGTTAGAAATCCAATACCTACTCACATTTTTTTCGACAATATAATTTATTTCATCAGTTTCTCTAACCCTGAAATAGTGACTGCACAATTGAAATACTGGAAATGAATGCCGTAAAACATTATCCCATTGAATGTAAGGGATTCGCGCACGGTCTAAGACAAGGGTTCCCTTTACATCCATTTTTATCAATTGAAATATTCTACAATTGTTTGCTATGTTTGGCAGCTGTTATTAAAACGCGATTCATTGAAGTGGAAAACTAAATTAAAACCTTGAGAAAAAACTGCGTGTAAACTGGTCGTACATTTTCGAGAAAATAGTTTATCCTAGATTTGTTATATTTCTCCATCAAACTTTCCAGTCATATAGTGCATCTGTCATTCTCTCAGTTGCTGTAATCGCCTACTCGGAGCTACCGCCATAATCCAAGATTGATAAAGAAGAGAGCTGGTAAATATTTAATATTTGTTTATGGTATTAGCACGTGTAGTCCGCCATATTAAAGAAGTTGTCCCGTTATAATGAGAATTGATCTTGTATAAAGAATAAGCATGTTTGGTGAGCATATAAACTTGTCGAGTGCTCGAACACCTCCTGTTTGGCGAGTCATCATTGTGTTTATTAAAACATTCTCTCTTATCATAAACATGTTCCATATCATGACGAGAATCTGAAATACCAGACGACCTATATAATATTCACAAATCAACAATTATGTTTTGCAGAATTGGTGTGACGTCGATGATCTAGTGTTATTAAAGTGCATTGTTTTAATTACTATTTTTTATCTTAATTTTCACAAAAAAAAAAAAAAATAAAATGAAATAAAATAAATTCTTTTTATGATGGACTGTACGAAAGCCAAAAAAATGCAATTTTCTGTGTGTCATTTCCATCGAATTTAATTACATTACTGAATATGCCGCATGCCACTTTCTGTTGAAACACAAACGGCACAAATACGTATACACGCAGATTAAAGTATCTACGTTAACATTAACTATATATGTTACAGTTTATACAGCAATGGAAAACATTAAAAACATTTTTACATTATTTGATACCGTATACACCGGATCTTCTTTTCCGCTGTTGACGCCATGTAATTGGTGCGTTCGATTCGGTATGAAGGCTGTTGGTAAACTGTCCGTGTTTTGTTTGTAAGCCCTCCCCCTCAATAAACATTGATTCTTATCGCTCCAGAATGAGCGATGATCGGGGTTCACAATGGCATGCATTTAATGCTTTGTTAAATCGACATTTTTTTCTGCAGTAATTAAATATTCTATTTCACCCTATCGTTAAAAACGAACTCATCTACACTATTCATTGATGGACATTAAAACTGCTGGTTCTAGTACTGTCAGCTTTATGTTTAATTATAATTTCCATCGGATACAAAATTCTTATCTTAAAAGTAAAATTTTAAAGAAAAAGTGATCATATTGTATTAGATATGCATTCATTTTCCCAAATGATATACCTTGTGTTTTTAAGAATGCGTTTTTAGATCTGATTTATGAATGAAAACTATTGTTTTCTGTTTTGCCTAACATACAGGACAATAAGTTAGTCGCGCAAGTTTGTTCCGATAGCATCTCCCGACCCGGGACAGAGCTATGCATTACTTCAGCTCATTCAATCGTCCATGGAAATCTGACTCGGACTCGGATAAATCCCATTGTTGGTGCCTTTTTTCCAATATGGCGTCGGACAGGTGAAATTGAACAGGTATCGGAGATGTGACGTTAATCAGCCACCTAAATCAGCAGCCGTATCTCGTGAAATCACGGACGCGAGAGATGGACACGAACTGTCATGGTGATAATCTCACATCATACTTAATTTACATAAGTTCTAGGAAATGTAAATCACGTTTCTACCCCCACTGGGATCAGACTTCCCAACACTTTCAATTCAGTCCCATCGCCAATATACAACGAGGGACTTCTAATATTGAATATCTAATAACTCGTTGTCGGATAAACCATTTTTATTGGAATTGTACTTGCGATACCTGTCGATTAATTATAAAAATGTTATTGTATCAGAATGTGAATGACCTCTGTTTGAGGAATTACGCAAAGTGGCAAAACCAGTAAGCCGTGTCGGATTTATCCAGAATATTCGTACTTCATTTAGATTTGAACTGATTCGTTTTCTGTTTTCATTCGTTTGTTCGTATTCGTTCATTCATTCAAGCATTCGTTCGTTCTTGCATGCGTTCTTTCGTGAGTTCGTTTATTTACTCATGTATATTTGAATAAAATCATAAACAAAAGAAAGAACAGCAATGGCATTCCAGAACGGTTTCATATTCTAAAGCCATCAGCATAAGATATTCGAATTTAGCAACAAGTAACTGAAAATGCAACGATTCCTTCATTTGATTTCCGTGTTTGTTGAGTTTTAATTAAGCTGCACGTGTGCCGATTAAACTTCTTTTATAAAGCTTTTAGCACCCTAATCATGGGTGACCGTTCGTCACGATAGAACAATACAGTGAATGACCACACTGGTCAAGATATGCATTCTCCGAAACGCTTTATCATAGTGTTTTGTCATCAAAGCGCCGACATCGAGTGGTAGGTTTTGTTGCCGAGCACCGGTGCACGTCGACTAGAAAACCATCGCCATGGAGATTGTAAATCTGGATAAGGCACGAGACTATGTGTTCATCAGAGTCATGGTATTCGTAACATACCTGTCTAATACCTGGTGAAAGGCCACAGGTGAGCAAGACACAAATCACACCTGTTAGTTACACATTAAAACCCCACCGACATGGGTGGCGAATGTCGGTTAATTCAAAATTTGCCTGATTAATCAACAAATGACGTCATCGTAATACACAGCTAAACGCGCTGTCATGTTTGAACCCGATATGTCGATGACTATATTTGGTAAAGCAACGAAACCGATTTGGATTTCGTTTTCAGTTGATCAATGGTCTTGATCGTTTTCAGCCCTAAACTGGTCCTCAGAAAATTTGTTTATTTTCTGGTGTATATTGACAGTGTCAGTTAAATAAACATATCGTTATTTGAGCATCTGTTTATAGTAATGATCCCGAAATAAAACCCGTAATACTCATTGTGCTTATTTTTTTTGAAAGTAAAATTTTTAATGATGTATTGAAATATTAAGTTGACAAATATATCTAAGCGATATCTGTTATGTACCCGAGCGAAAAGCAATTATTTTGCATTGTGTTGTAGAAATTGGTAGAAAGAGGTTCACTCATTATTGGTAATGGCTATACGGCAGGTTTTAGCGATGTTGGTCCGGAATCATTAAACCGGCGATTGTTTTCCATACACAGAATTAGTTTGGCCGAGTCCCCGGCGACTAGCATTGTCGGATATTAGATCACACTTTGATAGTGAAAGGTCCCGACAGGCCACGTGTTTTTACAGGTGTTTTAAATCTCGGGAAAGCGATTGGCAATTGTGATTTGGTGCAATACTGTTAATTTCGGCATTGACAGATCTTGCTCAGACAACGACGAACCATTACGTTGTGTTTTTAGTGCCATAAAGCACACCAAACGACAACGTCACCAAACATTGCCTATAATGTGTTCACGTAATGAAAACAAGCGAAACAAGCATTTTATCGTTATTTTAACGATTAAGAGCCCGTTCCAGCAGATAAGATAAATACATAAGTTATTTAATTACGTATGTTTTCGCAATGTATTTACAAAGTAAACAGCTCTTCCTAAAGGCGGTAGAGTGTAAGTGGTAGAATGCGATTGTTGGTATAATAATTATCATTACAATAGCACATCAAAACACACACGTGGAATACCACTGTCGCTCTCCATACCTTCACACGACACCAAGTACCAATCCAGCACCAAATTCTTTAGAGTCTAAAGGACACGAAAAGGTATTATGAAACATATTTAAAATAATAAGCGCATGTCCAGTAATTGTTAAGGATTTTAAAAATAACAAAAATAATGCAATAACAATATAATAAAATATAATAATTGTCTATTATTAATTGAAAGCCATATGTGACTAAAATTCAATCTTTCATACGGTTCAATAAAATTGCCAACAGTAACAACTGCAGTACCACTAGCGCATATATCTGGAAAAAAGGTTACTGAATATTTGAACAACTAAAAAAAGTTCACAAATTCAAATTACCACGCGCGCAAGATCTCGAAAACTGCTCAGACGTTATGCATACATTCCGATGTTTCAACTGTTTCCATTTGAATAAATACTAACAGTGACAATGAATGGAGTAAAACATGTCAAATTGTAGACTACTCATTAAGTAATTTAGGCGAATACAAAGGCCGGGTGGCAAGATACTTTTTACGGGTCTTGTTTTTTGTCAAACGACTTCACGCTTTTGAAAACAATTATAAATAGTCAAATACATTTTCAATATACTGAAATAACAAAACCTTCAGATAGCAAATATAACGAGTATACTTACATGACTTGTACATTTTGTCACACAGCCTTTGTCATTCAAGAGTAATATTTGAGATGGTAGACTTTTTGACGTTCTGGTCATTTTGTATTTATGAAACCTTGACATGACAGTTTTTTTTTAATGTCTAGTATACTATTTTGATAATTTGAAGACAATGAAACCTTGTGGCTTTTTTCCCACTTTTTATGCGATTCTGATCGTGCCATTAAAATATGTAAGCCGTTTTAATGATAAGTTTTCTCGCAATAATTTGTTTCACATTTACAAATATCAATATGTTTTGGTGTCAGCTTATATTTATGTCATATTGTACTTATAATGTGATGTTGAGTGAAAACCAGTTCATGTCGTATCCAAGGTGTAGAAGGCGAATATTATTCAATTCCGTCTATTAATAGCGTTGTTTCAAGCGACTAATCAGCTAATGTGTTGTCTATTATTAGTCATAAACTAACATTTTCATTATGTTTTGGAAAATTCGTGAGAATGAGGCCAAACGCGGGATAATCATCCTAATTCTTTATTGGGGCTATGTTGGTTTTGCGCCATAGATATTAGCAAAATATGTACATAAAGTGGAATTATTAATATTCTAGAATATAACCAGTTTCACTGTTAAAGAAATTAACAAAGAATGCTTCCTGATTTTAAATGCAATCCACGCAAACAAACAAAAATAGTCTAACTCGAGTGGTTTACATCCTGATCTATGCAAACAAACCAAAATAATCTAACCCGAGTGGTTTCCATCCGGAATAAAGTCATAATAAGGTCATGGTGCAACAATTCAAAATTGAAAATGCGGAATGTATAATATGTTAATATAAAGCAAATTTGATGATGGTTTCTTTGAAATGAGAGCAAAAGATAAATTAGATTTTACCGTGCATCACTTTTGTCTTTGTCAGACTCGTTAATGTCAAGAAGATTTAATAAGGATTTTCTTTTGCATATTTTAAAGGAGGGGTATGCGATAAATATTTTACAGTGCTTATGTAAAACTTGCAGCAATAAAAGCTAGTGAAGTTTCTGGTGTTTTCTGCATTTGTGGATAACAATTCATTCACCATGATGCCTCACTAACACGATTGATGAATGCATTATTAATTCCTTTATTTGTTAATGTCATTTATACACAGGGTCCCTAGGGTCAAACACCTTATTTTAAGTACAGTTTTTGTACTTAGGTTATATAAATTTTGTTTTTTAGTTATTGATGGAAATCGGAAGTCAATTTGTATTTTTTTGTCCATGAAATAACGCAAATAGTTTGTTGTGTGATACAAAACGTCATCAGTGCTTATATTAATTACTATAAACCAACTATCTTTCGCGGCTATTAAATTTTGCGATTTCAGAACAAGTTCGCGAAGATTAACTTTCGCGGATTTTAAAACTGAATAAAAATTGATAAGAATTGAAAGTGCCGTACACATAATAGATAAACTTTCGCGAATTTCGGGATTCTAGTAAATTCGCGAAATAAATCGCACGCGAGAGAGAGTTAGTTTGCAGAACATCTTTTATTCAATGTGATAATGTTTTGTGTTAGATATCTCTCACTTATTGTACATCTGAAATGGTAGTTGAAAAGTATGGTATGTATTTTTATCTAAGAATAGTTTCGAGTTGTGTGTAAAATTGTAAGGATTTATTAATGTAAATTGTCCAAATATCCTTTTGAAAGTATATAAATAATGGATACTAAAGGTTAACATCTATCTTAGTCTTGTCAATGATGTTGAGACCAATTGTATTAATGCTACGGCGAGGTTAAATCGAAACGGAAACTCATAAGGCTAAGAAAAAATCTTATATTTTATCATCATCTGCTATCATTTATGCTGAATCCATTATACACTAAACATATTACGTGCATCAATTCAGTGCTCATGCACCTGCGCTTTAAAGATGCTCCACCGCCGACATAGCATAACTGATACTCATCATTTGAACGATAATCGGTGTTGAATCGTGAATTTATAAGTCTAATTAACACAAAAAATAATATGAAACATTTTTGGTGAATGGCAATCAATACTTCATTCCATAGGACAGAGTGCCACGGATTTTTTTTCGGATTGCAATTAATTATTTTTAGTGTATTTATCTTGAAGTAAAACTTGTCAAGGGTGGGAATGGTGTAATGTACACGTAATTAACTTTTGTAACTGAAGAAAACTGCCAAATCCTCTGTTCCTGTTTCTGCGTAAAAATACCATGTAGTGGAGTTGATATAATTTGACCTGTTTAGTTATATTCAGAAATACGGAACAAAAAGTGTCGATTATAGCACCTTCATGTCAAAGCATTTCATTTTGAACATTTGATCATTTTCATTTTTTCGAAATTATTTTAATGACAATTTAATGACAATACCAGAATGACCCAGATTTTTTCGTTATTTTCCTTGCTATAGCAAAATTATCAGATTTTAGAAAAATGTTGGTTGTAATGAAAATCGATGCAGTCGAAAAAGAAATTATCCGAGTCTTGAGGGTGTTGAAGGCCTTGTGTTGTGGTTATCTACAGTAAATATGTAAGACAAAAGATGCCGGATATTTCTTACTTCCAGAAGAATATGGACAGGATATACACTAAAAGTCCTCAATCTATTTTATTCCATTGTATCAAATTCTGGCCGTTATTCTGGTGTCAACTCCGAAAGCTTCTCCTGATCTAAACAATTAAAGAATAGAAAATCCAACGGAAACCTATTACCTTTTGACACTTGGTACGTAACTGTAAATTGAACTTATTTATCCAAGTTAGCCGTTACATAAGTAAAGTTTTCTCGACAGCCTGGTGAAAGTTTAACGGAAAGAGATAGTGCCAGAGTGACAACCGATGTTTACCTTCCGCTACTCCGGACAATACTTTTACCTATACCTATTGTAGACGACCCTATTGTTCTCATACAAAGGACGCGTGGCAAAAAAAAGATTGTTTCAATTAACAAACAATGTACCCCATTTGGCTTCTCGGTTTCCCTATTGTTACGGGTAGTTCCCTTTCCTCCTCACGTGGTCACGAGACCTGGGTTATGTATCCCCGGGCGGACTAGGTGGAAGTTTAACATTACTAGGATCTAGGTTGACACCTATTGTTACCCGCTGTCATCACCTATTGTACCGTTAACCCGCTCCTCCCCCTCCCCAAAGTCATTTCTCTAAACATCACAGTAATTGTACGAGTCAGGGGCACTCTATACTGAATAGAGTTTTTAGGTCAGAAAAGGATACAATTAACACTAATTGCAAGTCAATATTCCGTGACCCCAATGAAATTACACAGGTAAAAATCATCCAGGTAAATGCATCATCTGAGTGATGTAACCCTAGACACGTCACGCTACAGTTCGCCCTGGAGTGCATCATGTCCGCCATTAGCAGTTTGCTTTATTGCCGAGAAAACATAAATGTCAGCGTACGCTTTGATACGGAACTGGAAACGATAATCGAATTCAAAGTACAAAATTACAACAAGATTAATAAATCACCAATTTTCCATTACCGAACAATAAAATATTTTAGTGTTCAGCACACGAGCATCTCCCATCAACGTCACAGCCTAGGGCAGAGACGTCTCAGTGCTTCAGTTACATTAATATCCTAATGAACACAAAAAGTAATGCTCATGTCCACAGATCTATCAACTGCAGAACCAAACCATATACCTGGTAATTAATATGCTAGACGCTAAATAATGTTGGGTTCGAAACTACAAGACTTGCTAAGTTCAAATGCAGTTCACTGTTGCTAAATATGGTATTTTGAAAATAAAACTGGTTTGTTTTATAGAATATGGTTAGTTAGAAACAGAAGAGTGCGTCAATGTTATATTTTAAAAATGAAAAGACTGCAAAGTAAAACATTAATTAAGTATTGTTTGTTTGTCAAAATAGCTCCTTCCCAAATTATAAATCATTGGCATTTTACAAACCATGACTATTTAATTTCTACGGTTGGGGGGTAGTGATAACATTTTAATCAACTATTCCATTCTTGTTTTATCACATGCTTTTGTATTGTTCCTATATGCATAATACAATCAACTAGAAAATATAAAATAAAATATTCCCCCTAGTACCTACTTTTCCAAAAGTGTCCTGTTGGGAAATATAAGTGGGAAATAAAAAAAAGGTAAAAATAGTCAATAATGACACTGCCTTTTCTACGTCGTTAGTTTTTCAAAAGAATTAAGATTGCAAGATTAATCAAAATAGAGAAAGATACAATAAAACCAATAAATTTGTTATATTCTAAAGTAATTTCAAACCCATTTTTATCATGTTTTCTATCATCCATGAAATTAGATATAAACATGTACATTTATTACGAGCAGTGTCACTATTTAAATGACTACCAGATTGTACATAATATATAAAACTATCAAGCACAATACGACAAAGTATCGATTAACACTATGATAGTAGAGACAAATCAAGTTGAAACTTTATAATTTAAAAAATGTCAAGTACATGGAAAGGGAAAGTTAAAAAGAACTAATAGAGAATTATTTCGATATAATTGATTAGCAATTTTGATTTCCAAAATAACTTTAAGTACAATATGTATACTGTGACCCGTGTCAAGATTCGAGAAAAGTTATTGCGAAATTCTTTATTGTTAATTTTCAATAGACTGAATCCGACTGATCACCGGAGACTATGGCTCCAATAAATATAAAACAAAAGCCAACAAGGAAATTTAGAAATATACTTTTATAAATCAATTCATAGTGAATACATTTCTCCAAGGTGGCAAAACGGAACTACCAAGAGCGAATCGAGACCGAATGCAAACACTGAAGATGGTTAAATAAACAAGGTTTCGTGATCTGATATCATTAACATGCAAAATCACACCCAGCCATCGTAATGACACTCCTGTCTTCGCCTTCATTCCATGTATAGGCACACGTCTAGCTAAAATTGTCCAAAAGAAATCATTACGTGATATCGGAGTATGACATTTCTTTATATCTCATTAAAATGTTCCAATCATTTATCATAAGTATTGAAATATTTATCGTGACTGAATGAACAGAATAATGTATATAATTTGTATATTTTTTTCTTTTGCACAGAAGCAACAACAACTTCAAAGCGCAAGATAAACAGGGGGATATAATAAAATTATTGAATAGTTTAATGAATATTTAAAAGATACACTGGACACATTGATATATTAAAAAAAACTGATATGTTCTAAGGCGGAATAAAAATGTCTGTTTAGGGTTACATTGGCAAAAAAAAGGGTCGGTAGATCGGGTGGATTTTTTTAGTGTCTTCCACTCTAAAATAATGGACAGAACCGGAGTCTGAGATAGAAATCCCGACTTTTCTTTTTTTTCCGTAGAAAAGTGGAAAAAAATAAGGGTCGGTCGGGTAACCCTAAACAGACATATTATTTTTTTTGGCCTAAGTCTTTGATGACTGACGAATTTTAGAAGTATACTACGGAGAAAATATTCAAAAAGATGACTACAATTTTGTGAATTGCAAGACTGCAAAGATGATTTTAGTATTATATATGTCTTTCATTGAAACAATCATGCAAGACAAAGATTAGATGTAGTTAATGTGAATAACATGATATTCTCTAAACCTGCTTCGTTTTCTTGGGACAAAAGTTTGATTTGTTATACAGGTACATGTGGAAAACACATTAATTTATTTCTTACGTTTGGCGAAATAATATTTATTATGAAAATGTTACGAGATAAATAAAGAAATAAAAATTAAGTGATGGTGTGTAACAAATAATGTATGACAAGTAATTATGAGGCAGGGCGTTAGTAATGGAAGCACGGGGTTCAGTACGGACACTTCGAAAGCTAATGTATTCTCACGCCTCACTAAGCCAAGAACTAAGGGGGAGCGAAAAAGTCAAGTAGCCCGGAATACACGTGGTATGGATGCTATATAGCCCTGACACACAGTCACGTCCCTCCCCAGTACTTGTGGAGGACACAGAGGAGAACATTCGTCACCCAGATAGCCCGCCAATCACGCTCCACAATCAACTCATTATGTCCTTTCAGCTTTTTATTCATTGTGAATCTAGAAAAACGTCGGCAGTTGCTCTTCCGCAGTTGAAAGCACTTCAGATCTTCTTTTGATACTACTCAGGTGCACGGGGGACTTTCCACGTTATTGCAGTTTTGTGTTGGGATACAAAGCCGTCTCGGCCACAGGCAAATTCTTCTAAATTTGCCCCGGGTTAAAGATGTCTAACTTCTTTTTTCTTTGCATTATTATTCTAACAGATGGACCGGTTTTATTCCACTCAGTCTTAAGAGAAATAAGTGGCTTGAAAAATAGAGGACATTAATGGGACATGGAATGTGAGGCTCGTGTTAGGCCCTGCGATCAGGCACTCACGAAAAAAACGAAATTACACACTAAACCCGGGCATCTGTGGGGTCGTTATAACCCCGTTAATCCCAAAGTTCTCTTTGTGATTTCTCCGGTCATTATCATATCTATAATCACTGCCGAGTGCTGTACCATTTACAACACAGCTAGACCTGCTTATATGAACCAGTTGTTCTAGGACCTCGTTCATTTTTCTCTCTAGTTCATCTCTCTAGTAAATATTACATGGTTAATTTAACCCATAATAACATTTACTTTAGCATCTCTTCAAATAAATGTTGGCCCCTGTTCGATTTGCTATTATACTTTAACAAAGATTTGAAGTTAAATTGGGCGTGCAAATTGCTTTATTTGCCATGAAATTGGATTTTCCTCGCCCGATTGAACCAATTTTGTGGCTTTGAGAGCTCCACAAGGGTGTACACATGGAGTGTGAATGATGATTCGCTGTTCTCAATAATTATATCACAATGTTGCCGATTTAAACAACATAAATAATACATGTTGGATTTTGCTATAAAACATAGTTTTATTTACATATGATTGCTAATTGAGTTAAAGTGTTGACTCACGTGTAGTATATAATGTTATCATACACACATATATCATTGACAGTTGTCACTGTGTGTTTACCACGTCAAAACTATTTGCTTGATAAACATGCAAATATGTTTTGCATATTCTATCTGTTGATGTTTGATCAGGGTCGGAGAGGGGTTTGGAGGAAGTGTTTTGTCTGGTTATTGATGAAGAACTTTGCAGACTTTGATTGACTTGGGTTTTTTCAATGTGATATCAAACTCCGGGTCATATTGGTTTCCGAATTATTAAGCTTTACAAAATCATGTAACGATAATTAAACATTGACAGATAATTGATTTTAAAAATCTCACTTACATTATGAAATGTGCAAATTATTAAAACATTTCATATTAAGTTTTACCTTCAAGAGGTACAGGGAAGGAGATATTTGGAGTGTAAGAGTTGTTAAGCTTATTCAGACTTAAACCAGCGGAGCTCGTAATGGCTAACTATTTATGTACCCCTCCATTGAGCGAGTGTTTGCAGACTTCTCAGCTGGCATGTGGAGGGCAAACAACTGTATTTGAGTTTTATATAAAGGCTTAGAACTTTGTCAATGGCGACGAGAAGAAAAAACACACAACTTTGTCAGTAATATAGTGGAAGTACACACAAACAAGTTAAAGCTATGGTGTATTACACCGTTAGCATCTGTGGGTAAACCAAACACTAGCGTTGACTAGACACCACATTCTGTAGTAGGCTTTACAGGGCTTTCATAAATCCTCATGTTTAATGTCAAAAGTTATTATCTTATTTATGCTTGTTAGTAAGTATTGTTGGGATCAGTCTGTTGATTTAGATCCACGTCTTTTCCAATTAAAAATCCATGTTGTTTTTATAACGAGCATTTGCAACATAGATAAACACGTGTAGATATATGTAAAGTAGCATCTACAGCAAACAAGTTTTTTTTTATTTAATAATTTCAGAAATAAATCTGATGATAAAATTTTAATTAATTGAGTTTATGATAATACTTGGGAAAATATTACCATTTGCATTCAAATGCGCTTTATCCATTTTCACAATTTTAGAATAGAAGATATTGAGATTTAATTTATTTGTATAATGTTCTGAGATGCATTTTCTGTGTTTACGAGGTTTTTACGTTATGACTTTACTTGACATTACTATGCTGGATTCCATGTTTTATAATCAATCATGCATATTTTTATGTTTAAGATCACTGTCTTTTCATAATCATGTGTTTGATTTCAAATGTTAGTTTTGTATATAGTTGTTTAAACTATGAAAAATGTTTGTATCAGCTTTTGTATCTTGTGAGATGCTTACATTTTCGGTTTAATATACTAACATGTTTTGGTAATAAATCTACTTTTGAAATACATTTGTCCATAGAAAAAATACATGTGGAATATCACCGAAGGTAATTCACGATATCAAGGAGCAAGGCATGCAACATAAATCTAATGTAGACGTGACACTGTGGTAAAAATGTTCGACACAACAAAGAATGGTAAATATTTTATTCCATGTTTGCCAAAGAAGAATATATTAAAACAGAAAAACATATTAGAAAATGTGTGAGAAACACAGCAGAACAGAAGACTTATTTTGACTCACCAATATTAATTGAATTGCAAATTATTATGTTCCCTTAGGACTCGTGTGACTCCATACATTGTCCTCGTGCTTCTAGAAAATATTAGCGCTTCTGAAACCTAAAATATTAATATATTCAATATATATTTTATGATTGTAAGAATATTTATCAAGTTGATAAAAGAAATTTTTTCAATAACCGCGACAAGTTTTAACTATGTGCTACTGTTAAATAATTCAATATTCATTAAAAGGATTTCAGTACAGACGTACTTGTGTAGTTGCACAATTCCTACATCTGAGGTACCAATGGGCCCTATACAGAGAACTGAATACTACCGACAATGCCATACAGGTAATAATGGTACCACGTTTTCCTTCTATTGTTTGAAAATGAGAGCAGATAACTCACAATGTTTATTGATAGACCGGTAATATCTATAACGATTGTATGGTTATCATGCAAAATGTTGATATGCAGTTGGGCTATATGTATATAGATATATTGATAGTAAAATCACGCGTGAATGTTGTGACCTACGTCTCAATATATATAACTAAAATCGTTGACCACATCCGTGAGACCTATACCAATATTTATTACAGTCCTGTTACTGTTTTGGTACCTCAGATACATTATATATACTGAATATTTCAATCTTAAAACGCATCTTCACTTAGCTTTAGCGAAATATATGGAAAAGAATATTAAATGATACAAGCAGAAACATATCTACATAGAGATTGGGAACTCCGCCAATTTTTACGATCGGCAGATGTACCTCTGTATGTGCTTAGGGGTTTTCAGATCAACTTTTATATCCATAAAACAAAATGCACTTCCGGTTTTGAATGTCTGATTTTCGGAAAACCAGGTAAAATTACTGAATATCATGCTTTCTAAAATCATATTAAATAACATCAATTCGGAAAACTGGTCTCATCAAACCATGATATAATGTTTAGACTTTGTGTTGATGCAAAAATACACTTTAAAGCTGTTAGCCAAGGGGAAATGCTTATAAACCGGAGGCCCCGCTGCCTGTCTACAAAGAAGGAGTTTCCAATCTTTTGTATATATGTTTCTGATACAAGCAAAATTGGCAGCTGGAAACTAAAAATTCTGCAGAAAACTCATTTGTCGTCCACAAATAATCAATAGCAAAAAATTAATGTAAATGGATGATCAAATTAAAAAGCATTATGTATAGAACAATCACAAAAAAGGCTAACCTTCTCACATCAAGGAAAGATATGAGATAAAGAACATATTCGTAATTGAGATATATTTCAAAAGACACTAATTGATTCTCCATAAAAATTCGGATATTTTTCAAGAGCAATTGTAGTAGAATATACAGATCACATAAAAGTATAGTTGGAGTGTTTTTTGTGGGAAAAGCAGATAAATGAATCAGAAAAAGGTAATCCTTATGTGAAAACATAAACTTTTTGACGGCTGAGATGATATAAAAATACACATAATTCGATAAAAGGCTAAGAATTATATCCAGCAGAACATATGTATTTAAAACAATGTTGCGGGCTGTATTGCCTAAATTGGTTTTCTGTATCAACTACTGATAAGGTATCCGCTCAACATAGATACAGACGATTTAGTGAAATAAAGATAAATGTGATCTGTTTGGGAGTTGATGTGGCTCTTAATGAATTGAAATGTCACGAAATTAAGAAAGGTGTTTCGATAAAGACATCTTAAAGAGCGGTTCCCGTAATTGTTGTTTGACGTTGACAACACACGGCTGGATTATGTACAATTAATGGATGATTATCCTCTCAAAACCCAATGCGTTTTCCCTCATTCTGCTAAAATGTTCTACTTAAAGTGATTGATGATTGGTAACCATCACAATAAGCTGAAAAACAAATACGTGTTCCTTTTACGATAAGCTCTGGCATGATGCAGGTTAGACTGTGTCCGTCTCACCACGCATGCGCGAATGCAACAGAGACTAATTCCAGAAATGTCAGAGCTTTGTCCTGTCCTCTTGTCATGTGATATGTTGATATCAAGCTCTCGTGAAGCTCTCGTGTCAACGATAAGTTATGCAATTTCTGTCTGGCACGTGTGGCCGTTCGTTGTCGTGTGTTGGCCGAGACCGAAGTTTCGGTCAAAATGCGACGGTTCTGTATCCGAGAGCAACGTCATATCTTTAATGGAATATCATTTTGTCGTTTAAGCTGAAAAGAGAAGATTTCGAACTGTTGATGAAAGGTTCTACTCATAAAAATGTTATAGCTTGCAAAGACCTCTTCCAATAACCTTTGTACCATAACTGTTTTATCCGTTTTCTTTCCTTGCAATGGTATAATTTATCTTTATGCTAAGCAAAGAGTGATCAATTCTTTCCATCTTGAATCAAATCATCATTCTTTGTATCGCAATAATGCTTATCTTCTTACATAAATAAACACAGCTGCTGGCCATAGATGTGTTACTCTTTAACAATCTTTCTTTCTCACGTCTTTAAATCACAATTTTATTCATTTACAACTCTTAAAAACTTTAACCAATGATGTATTTCCAATTGTTGTACAACATCATATAGAGAACAACCAACGAAATGAGTTTCCATATACCACAGTGTTAAAGTTTTGGAATGAAATATTAAAATTGTTAAAACAAATTCAGGTATTATGGTATATAATTAAAATCAAGGTTCTCATATAATACGTAATAGAAAAAAGGGGTCCTTCAGCTCAAACTCTCACCAGGGTAGCTATTTTGAAAAAAAAACCACTAAAATTTGCACTAAAATAATCGTTAAATTTTCATGGTTTTACCTGAAGCTATTCAACGTGTAATTGATATTTTGACTTTTTTACTTTTCAAATTCATATAATAGTTATCTAGAGATAATTACCGGTTAGAAAACAATTTTACTTTTATTTAGATATTAAATAATTAACCAGCCAACCAGTGCTCCGACAAAACTCTATTTCTGGCTCAATCTTTCTGAGATAAAAGTGGTCGTTTCGAAGGTCCTGTTTTCGTTTAGATGGTTGTTCCCTTTATTAAAACCATTATATTTTTAATCATTTGCGGTTATTATCTACCATCATTACAGATATATTGATATTTTAAAGTACACTTTACTAGATCATTTATAGTTATCTACATTGTGTAACAGCTGTTTAGCTTGGACTTAACCCCCAACATCCCAAACAAAACATCTGTAATTAAATTATCTGTGGCAGATCTTGACCCTGACCTTTCTATTTCCATTATATAACATTATTGTCCTGTGTTGGATAATTTGTGGCATTTCTGCTTCCGCATCTGCGGTTTCCTTACATAGTTGTATTGTGAAAAGATTGACTGTCGATATTTTCTAATGATACGTCTTTCTATAGTATATTGAAATGATGTCTTGCTGGTGATCATTTAACTTGACATGTCTAAGATTTTATTTACTGATATGGAATTTCTTAATGATGCCAAATAAAAACATGGCCTTGATTGTCCCGTGTTTTGAAAAATAACGATGTTATAGCAACCACTTTCATTTGATGATAAACTTGATCATCCATGAGTTTAAGAGTTGATCAGTTTTGATAACATTTTTTTTTTTTTACAATTTCCATTGTATTGAGTTTTTCATCAATACGGTGTACACTACAGATGACAGTCATCCTAATCACACTCACTACTACGTCTTTGTATACTACAGAGTAACCTCCCTTGCGGTTAGGTATTCCATTGTGACGTTATTATTTTGTGAGTGAAACTCACGTCATTTTTACTAAAAAAGTATGACGTTATGCTCACAAACACATGACGTCACAATCAATACCTATCCGCAAGGGCAGATAACTCTGTAATAAGCAAATACGGAATTTACACTTTCTCACATGCTCGACACAGGTTATGGCATAACGTTGGGACAGCACTATAATACCGAAATGTTAATGCAATACCAGCAATGACATCGTTATGAGAAGTTTAAATGACATTTATGTTTTGAACCAAAAACGTAGATTTATACGTCAATAAAGGCCGATCAAATTGTATATCATGGGTTCATCTTCCTCTTAGGTCTAAAACAGTGGGATATATGTGGCGTAAATTGTTCCTTGGTATTAAAGGGGTACAATTTTGTTCTGGATTAACACCTTTCACTCAACTCTTTATCTAACTTAACCGGCAATGAAAACTGCCCAGGAACGATACAAATTTGTTATTAAAAACTTTGACACGATTTGTGACATATATGCATTAAATGTAGCTAGCAGTGGTCACGTGACTTTGATAGACACTGACAGGTATGAAACAAGTTGTTCTATATTACCTGTCCGATCTACGGCAATATCGAATCTAGCTGACTATAACAATACAGGCAACTCTTTGATCATCATAACGTTATGAAGAACCCATTCACTTGAAACTCGAAATACCGTCGTAAGGTCAGGATCAATATGTGCTCGAGAATAAGCGATATCTCTGATCAGTTATATTCATATAGCACATACAGAGAACGGTTGGGTTTCCATTTAACCGGAGATGGGTTATAAAGAGTACTTTGTACGGGAAACTATAGTTGGGTACGGGTGTGAACCTGGGGGCGTGGCTCGCGTATATAGGACACCTGCGATTCCATGTGACATAAAGTGGGACTAAGTACTCAGAGAAGGGATCTCCACTTCAAACGTTTGTAATCATATATAACAATAGTGCTATATTCACCAGCATCCCCTGATCAATGGACCCCCGTTCTCAGTCCGTATTGATTAAAATGTACCCTTACAACAGGACAGCACAACAATCATTTACATATTCATGTTTTATTTTCTTCTGAAATCAGATTAATGGATAAACAAACAAACAATAAATAAGCAAATATAAAAAATACATCAATTAAGAATAAATACAAATAAACACAAAATGAATTACTTCAATTGATATCTTTATTAATTTTGTTTATTTAGAGTGTATTGTGAAATACCAATATCTATGCCATTACTATATGTCGATTCTATCCTCATCGTGTCGTCCTTCTGCGGTAATAATTACTTTGGCTTAACGTTAAGTTCAAAAACAACAGTTCATCAGCAATTATCATATTACTAGTATACCAGCTAGTTCTCATTCATCAGAGTGGATGTTGAATGGGATTCTATGAGAGACAGAACGATAGACCCACAAAAAGAAAGACAGAAGACGACAGAAATATCAGTTAATGAAACAGAGACGTAAAAAAGAGATGTTACTGGGCATGGTGACGGTGGCAGGGGAGGTAAATCTCCCTGGTAGGAACCACTGGGGTATTATGGGGTATAATAAGTGAATGGCTTATTTATAAAAAAAACAATTTGTAAAGTTATTCTTAAGATGATAAAGTTTTAGTGCTTTGTGTGTGATAGAATAACATGAGATGGATGTTTTTATCTTATACGCGCAATATCTATTTTATTAATGAAAGAATTAGTGTTTTCGGGAACCTTCGTAAAGGTTTGAAGAATTTGTAGTGATATTTTGTCATATTTTCATTTGATACATTTTGAGCTTGAGGTTCGTTTTCGTTTAAATACCATAGTGTTTGTTTGTTTTTGTTTTTTTAAATAACACCGACATACTATTGATTTGAACTCAGCTGTGTACATAGGGAGACAATGACGCCAGCTCTTTTGTTTCAAATGCATTTATGTAAATATTGATGTAACGTTAGAATACATACTTTTCCTATCAAGACCTAGTGTTCATTTTGTGGCTTTTATTCAAAGATAAGAATATCTCTTTGTAATTATTTTCTGTCTGAGTATCTATTTCCAGCTGTTAAGATCTGTACAAGTAAATGTTTTGAAATTAAGATATATTTCAGTAAAATACTAAAGTTAGTTTAGAACTAGGATACTAGAGAATAGAATCCTACAGCGCCTCAGCTGTGAAGTAGCAGGAATAGTACTGTTTTTTATGGTTCGTTATACAAATTTTACGTTGATAAAAAAAATATAACATGATGAATTACGCTTAATTACTACTGTTGTCACTGTAATTGGTAAAGTGACGATAGAATGTGTGATAACAATGCAGACGATGTTTAATTAATAAATAATCATTGAACATTTACTTCTTTAAATCAAAATGTTCTCATGCTGTTCTAGACGAACTCCGAATTTAATTAAAACGGAAGTTAATAAAAGATTATCGATATATTTACAATGCCATTTAATGCATGCACTTTATAACAGTTATCTTTAAATTTCTAAAACACGCTTCCCCTGGTGGCACTGGTACGTTTGATTGTTATGTTTCACTGGTCATTCATTTTTGATTGGTCATGACATCATTACATGTTCGATAATTATTAGGAAACAAGAAGAAACATACTTAGTTCACTCTAGGGATCCTAAATATGCTAATATGGATTTGATTAAAAGTGCTTTCCGTTCAAAATATTTTTCCAAAGTATGCGCGTAAATTACAGCAATCTATATCTTAGAAATATTTAATTGACCGTAAAATATCACTTTTCATGGTGACACACGAGTGCATATACTCCAACACCACATAAGTGTGTCATGAACATGATCTCCTTACTTTATTTAAAGTTGACCTGGATATCAGATTCTCCATGCATACATAAAAAACAGTTTAATGATCCATATCAATAATATTTAATATAATTTTCTGATTATTCTACGTTTTCGACGATATAATCAATTTAACTACGAAAATGTTAATCGATTTCTTCTCAAATGAAAGGATCTTGATAAAACAAACCAACACTTTCTGTACCGTTTCCCAATACAGGGCTATTTCGGCGTTTTACTATCTGATTTCTCACTTATTTCCCCTTATCGATTATGAATGACTACATATTTTTTATTTAATCGAATATATCTTTTCTCGATATTAAACCCCTTATTTGTCACGAAAAAGGACTATGACCGGACAAGTCCGCCTAACCTTTCTACATCATTCAACTTCAATATGCAATTGGATTATTCATAGGCATATAAAGTATCAATGTCATACCACTTGCCAATTAACAATATTATGCCACGTCACAAAAATGAAATGCAGTTTACTTCGGCAAAATGTTTCAGTCAAAAAGCTATTAGAAATAGAGTGCAATGGTCTTCTGAAATGATATACCTGTATCTTGGTAAAATCTGTTAACAATATCTTACTGTAAAAAACCAAAATCTGCACACGTATTTTCGCTGACAATTTTCATTTAACGTAAGAAATTTAAAAGATAAATTGTAAAACAAATATGCATACATATTTTTTTGTATACATTTATATGGTTAATCCTTTTATTCCGTTGATTAAATTTTCGAAACACTCACAAAAATGACCAGCTATACAGTTATTAACAAAACTCTATTAATTAATAAAAATAAAATAAAACAAAAATAAAAATCTGAAGTTGTACAGATCTTCTGAAATATATAATAATGACCAAACCTTTATTGTTAGGAATAGTGGAAAGAAAATTACTATTGTGATTAAACACTGAAGTTTACACCATACCATATAGAATAACGCAATGAAAACATGCCCACCTTAAAACTTTCCATTAGTCTTCAGTAATGATTGTTATGGTGAAATTAACATATACACTACTCTGCCATAAGGAAAGAAATATTCAAGTTAAGGTAGGTGTAATAAAAAATTGTATGCAACTTTGGCAAATTTTCATGTATTTTGCTGTGATTCGCATGGTTTTCACAAGTGTAAATGGGCCAAATAAAATATTTTCTTCAAAGGTATTTATATACTGTAGAAATGGTATTATAAGCGAGTATATTAGCAACCTTAAGATTTGACAAGCAAATAATTCGACAAAGGATGTGCAGCACAAAATTATAATAGAAAACCTACTTATGATAAATGAATAAAAAAATAAATAAAAGAAATATCCAGATATAGACATATCTAAGTTCAGAGTAGTGTACAACATAAACTTTTCCTTCAATGGAAATAAAATCGTTCCATGAAAATAAAAACATTGAAATGTGTTAAATGCAATAGAGGAATCATTGTTATAAAGATGAAACACAAATATTTCTACCCACAAAATAAAAAGTTTCTATCCACGAAAAAAAAGAACCCACACATAAGTCATGATATATAGTAAGATGATAATGTCGATCAATCAAAACCTTGTGTTGTTAATTTAAACGTCGGCGCATGCCATACACATTTCATTTGGCGGATATTTGTAAATATCGACAGAAAAGAAAATAAAAATAATGTACTGTCATTACTTTTAAATCCTTGTCTGAGCTGATTGGCTGCCTAAATAAACAAATTTTTATCACAGGCATTCAGCAATGTACTTACTTCATATCTTTTTAAATCTCTGATAGATGCAATTTCCATAAACTAATACATGATGTTACACCACAATATCGTAGAAACATTTTATCAGAATGATTTTTTAGAACCACCAAAAAACATTAGAGATGCAAATACATGTAAAAAGATGTCCGCTGTAGAACAAACTTCTATCAAAACTCTTTTCTATGTGTCAACCTTGGGGTTGAACTTCCTGAAGACTTAGGGAATGGTGTACTATTCAAAGCTTTAATACCCATAATAACATAGACCTGGTATCAAATGAATTAACACTATATATAACTTCTGTAGAATTAGAATAGTTAAACTATACCATATCAAACTCTGTACAGCCCACTAACGACTGTCTTTTTCATAGAAAGTGTGTTGCTAACCCTCTTTGTTGATGCCGCAACGCAAATAAAACTACCAGTAATCTTATCTTGTCGAAACTAAAGGTATTAGGCGAATCTTTTTTACAACAAAACAAAATCATCTATGCGTAGCTTATTATTGTTTAATGACGAAAATCTTTCTCGAAAAAAACCCCCAAAAATCAACATATTGTAAATCATGAACTTTTTATTTGTTTGAAATTATGAGATCTAATGTTTTTCTTTTTTTTAAATAAAATACGTTAACTAATTAAAGATGCTCCACCGCTGACAAATGATATTTTTTCACTATAAAAACAGGAGCAGACGATTTAGTATTTTTCTTCAGCTACAAATGTTATTTACTTTACACCATTACCACCATTGAAAAGTTTAAGCTTCTAATTTTACTTCAAGCTAAAAATATGAAAAATAATTAATTGCATTCCGAAAAAAATCCGTTGCACTATATCCTATATGAAATGAAGTACTGATCGCGCATGCACCAAAGGCAAAATAAATTATTTTATATTAGTTTTTGTGTTAATTAGACAGATATATACACGATTACACACCAATAATTGTTCAAATGATGAATATCATTTATGCTATGTCGGCGGTGGAGCATCTTTAAGTGTAGGGTTCAATAGATTACTAAAAGAAATAATTTTTCAAACATTTTTGTGCTATTTCTTCAGTGAAATATGCATCGTACACAAAAACAAAATGTACACTTTAGGAAAGATCTTAGCATAGTGAATATTGTGAATATTAATATGTATATTGAATATGAATGATACATGTTCTAGATCATTGCATTTACATATTGATGTTGTAGCTATTCTCAGAAAATAGTCAAACATACTTTGGTATGGAAATTTTCTGTGATGAAATAATTAATTAATACCCCGATGAAATTTAAAAAATAGTGACTTCAATATTTATAATTAATTTCCCAGGCTACTTTATTAAATGAAATACATTTACACGTACGATTCCATTGATTTTTTCCAAGGGATTATTTTTTCCAAATCAATACGCAACGTCAATGTTTCTATTGTGACGTCATGATAACGTTGGGAATTCCGCGCCATTCTCGGATTTTTTTTCATCGTGGAATGAAAAAAATGAAAAGACCAATCAGAAAGCCTGTAACAAAGAGAAAATTAATTATTAGATAATAAAGAACAAAACAGCTGGACCTGTCTATGAAAGTGGTCAATTGTGGAGTGGATTCTATATAGTTATCTGTTATCACCGACCTTGAGGAGAAAATGTCTGTGGATACAATCAATACAGATGAAATTGTGAATGAGGCAAATAAATAGTGAACAAAACAAAAACATATCACAGACAAAACATACGTTAAAATATACATACAAAATTAATTGTCCTTACCTCAACTTGTAGGATATCCATGATGACGTAGCTGTCTATACAGTTGAAGTTTATAGGATGGTCCACACCTCTGCACAATCGCATTTCACAGTGTCCTGTTGTATATTTTCAAGCATGAAACTAAACAAGTATCATTACCGGATATTTATTTCAAAATTCATCAGATGATACATTTTCCCTTTGAATTCCTTGATGGTATCAATTTTTTTTTAGAAAATATACTTGGGTATTCCAGTAGACCAGACACAAACGAATAACGAAGTTCTCCACAATAATCTATGGAGAAAAAAAGAAGAAGACGATTATCAGCAAGTAGCATACCCTTTCTATTCATACCTTGATAATATGTTTTTAGTATTTATCCTAATATCAACTTTTCAGCCCTTCACTGACGTGTATAATATGTCTTCTAAATGTAATTTGCGTATATACGTTCTTGTTATGTATGGGATAGTTTAAAGCATGTTTTAAAATGTTTTCTTTTCGTTTACATAACATTACCAGGTACATAAGTACATTTATATATATATTTAGATTAATGTTGTGATTGGTTTACTTTCCCTTTCAAATGGTAGTTCAGATTGACCATTATCACGTGTACAGTAATTGCCAAGCTTAAGTTTGCAAAAAAGAACAACTTTCGCTTGGTTACAAATTCATTAGTAATCTGGCATTAAAACCTTGAAAATAGTATGTAAAATCAATTTGAAAATTTCAAATCTAATTTTCCGAGAAAAGTTATAATAAACATCAAAGTAATTGTCTCGCAGTGTAATACTTCCAATCATCAATATACACGAAGACATTTTCATGGTAATTTATCAATTTTAATTACATGTTACTGAAAGAAGCAAATTTTTCGTCATAAAAAATATATGTTATAAGATTAAAATCTTTATTTTATATCTTTAATCTTTATATTTGTAATAAAGACACAATTTCCCCATAGTTGATATTTTCTAATCTTAATGACATGACATTTGAAAAGTATAATAATTGTCTGTATAGCATAGTGCATTGCATAACATTGATTGAAATTAGACGTGCATTATTTTTAATTTAGTTTAAACATATTTTATTGACATAAAATGACAAAAGGATAAGTCATTAAGTTTTTCCAACTTATATGTGACTTCTCCTGAAATATAGAATATGCACATACATAAATGAATAGTCACGTGATTACATGGAACAAAACAGTATGAATTCAAATAAAACACCAAGAACATTAAACTAGTGAGAGAGAGGGAGAAAGATAGAGATTATTCCCATTCATTGCGTTAAGCAATTGATTTGTACTCTTAGTATTCGTGTGATACCATTATAGAGTGAGAGAGAGACGATCAATCGAATCTACCAGTTCTTGCCAGGAATTGCTGTACAGCTTTTGCAATTTTCATGTTATTGATGATTGAAATGTTAAGATCAAAAATTATTTTTAATGTGTGCTAATACTAGTACGCTTTGTGTTTTATACACAATTCACTCGTAGTATTTCTTCTTTTTCGTTTAAACAGTAAGAAAACTTGCTAAAAAGAACAACTTTCGCTTGGTTACAAATTCATTAGTAATCTGGCATTAAAACCTTGAAAATAGTATGTAAAATCAATTTGAAAATTTCAAATCTAATTTTCCGAGAAAAGTTATAATAAACATCTAAGTAATTGTCTCGCAGTGTAATACTTCCAATCATCAATATACACGAAGACATTTTCATGGTAATTTATCAATTTTAATTACATGTTACTGAAAGAAGCAAATTTTTCGTCATAAAAAATATATGTTATAAGATTAAAATCTTTATTTTATATCTTTAATCTTTATATTTGTAATAAAGACACAATTTCCCCATAGTTGATATTTTCTAATCTTAATGACATGACATTTGAAAAGTATAATAATTGTCTGTATAGCATAGTGCATTGCATAACATTGATTGAAATTAGACGTGCATTATTTTTAATTTAGTTTAAACATATTTTATTGACATAAAATGACAAAAGGATAAGTCATTAAGTTTTTCCAACTTATATGTGACTTCTCCTGAAATATAGAATATGCACATACATAAATGAATAGTCACGTGATTACATGGAACAAAACAGTATGAATTCAAATAAAACACCAAGAACATTAAACTAGTGAGAGAGAGGGAGAAAGATAGAGATTATTCCCATTCATTGCGTTAAGCAATTGATTTGTACTCTTAGTATTCGTGTGATACCATTAGAGAGAGAGAGAGAGAGAGAGACGATCAATCGAATCTACCAGTTCTTGCCAGAAATTGCTGTACAGCTTTTGCAATTTTCATGTTATTGATGATTGAAATGTTAAGATCAAAAATTATTTTTAATGTGTGCTAATACTAGTACGCTTTGTGTTTTATACACAATTCACTCGTAGTATTTCTTCTTTTTCGTTTAAACAGTAAGAAATGTTTGCTTTAGCATGTTTATATTATGTGATTAACATCTCTTAGTTTTCAATTTACAAGATTTTCAGCTGAAGTATTGCAGATTTACCTGCTCCACGTTTACTAGAAGAAGGTGCATTTCATAATCCGTGCTGATGGATTGGTAATATTAATAGGATGATTAATTTAATATCAATTAATTTAATGTTTATGACATAAATGTCAGATTGATTGTTGTTTCTCTTTAAGTGCAGCTACATTCATCAATTTTGGTATAAATCGATTAATCTTTAAGATATAAAAAGAGCTTCCTTTAATCTACAGCATTAGACTATTTCTAGCCTTATAAGTTTGTTCTTTTTTATGACGATGCCCCATCACCGTCCGCAGTAAACAGTAATCAGTAGATATACCCTTATACAAACAACATGACTTGACGGTCATACTGAAGCAATCAAAATAAACCATTTCAAGTCAGATAATAATATCATATTCACGTATGAGCGGAACTCGGGTCGTGTTGCTGAGCTTCCATGACAAACACAGATGGACGAAGACTTCCAATTTAACCACTGCCATCAGAGTAGATTTCCTGGAAGGGAGGGAGAATACAGTCATTTGTGTGTGTGTGTGTGGGGGGGGGGGGGGTGTTCCTGGCATCCTGGCAACGTCATCAAACTATTTTTTTTTACTCAAAAGTACTTTTAAAATTCTTCACGGTAGCAAATCAAATATACATGTAAATCAAAACTGTTAACTTGAAGGTAAAAATCTTATTACCATGGACTGGGAATGTAAACAACTTTAAAAACAATAACAATTTATAAATTATGTATGTAAGTAAAACACTAACTTGGTGTTAGTAAAACATAGAAAATACGTCATTCTAATCAAAACATTGCAAACATGAAGACTTGAATGTCAAAATTACGGATAATAAAACGTATCATCTTTCACGTTGTTTCAATTTACATTGCACTCTATTTCATCTTGTATACTCTGGTATTGATATATGTTTTTGCATGATATTACGATGAAGACCAATTTAGTAACGTAGTGTGTTAGAAATAAAGATGATACTTAAATGACCTCTGTACATCTATATATGCGTTCTTTGCTTCCTAATGTTTATTCCTATGTTATTTGATATTTCATCAAAGATATATATCAATTATTATGTCTGTATCCCGTGTTGGTTTTTGTTTATCTCGATATTCATTTTATATGAGTTTTACACCCCCCCCAAAAAAAAAAAAAAAAAAAAAACAACAAATAAAAACAATATTTCTGTTGTATTTCCAGGCGAGGGAAAGAAACATTTTTTTCAATTCTATAGTTATGTGGATTTACAATAGAGATTAAGCAAAATATAAATAGATGTTGGTGTTCTTTTTTTATCAAAATGTACGTGAAACATAATTGCACTCAAATTGTAAATTACAGGTGGAAATTTTACACTTAAAGTGTATTTCGAAAGCTGCATTGTAAAACATACTTTGTTGAGGCTCGGAGTCGGAATCTATATGCAATTCTGTAAATCTTTGTATATGAAACAAATCATAATTTTGTGGAGAGATCTGATATAAATATCAAATTGTAAAAAGGTTGTATGTTTGATATAACGTTAATTCTGGTCTTTCGCGACAGAAGACAAAATATTACGTGTATAATCATATGTAAAGTATATTTTCCAAATTTTAAGCTTTTATAAAACAAAACAAATAAATGTAAAATATCCATTCGGCATCAGTGACATGGCTCTATTAATTCTTTATACATTGCCAGTGATGGTAACGTTCATCGTGAGATAGTGATTGTACACAATATACCAATATATCTGATTTAAATGATGAGTGTCACATGATACAACATAGCATCTCACCTGTTTCTTCATCAAATATTCATACTTCACCTGTTTTGTCAGCAGATTTATCTACTTCGCCTTCAATTCTTCGACCTTACAACAAATAACTAAGAACTTTCCATATAAACCTTTGTAATTTCCAAATACAGCTCCCGAAACCTTCCCATCAACCACGGACACTCAGTAATGGGTCCATGTGAGAAACTCTCCATTCTAAATGCTAAATGATAGTTTGCACATCTAGGCATATCAGCTCTACGGTAGTATATATTTTTTAAGTTTTTAAGTAACAGTAGGTCATTGGCTGAGTTTGGTGTTTTATCACTCACATAGCATATGTATGCAATCACTTATTTTTGTGTAATGTACAATAATCCTTCCCGTGTAAATAAACGTTACAGACTGGGGGCTCGAGAATGCCTCCACATACTATGTCTTTTTTATCCATCGCTACGTATTGGTGATTGAATAACAGGTAGAGAGGACATTTAAAAAACGTGTACACTCTATGTGATGTATGTACAGATTATATTAGTTTTTTTTTAATTAAAAAAATGAAGATAATAACATCAAGATGATCGTTTTAATTTGAATTTACTGACATTCAGGAGATGTGAAAAGAAAAAATGAAAAAGTGACATGTATGGAATTGTTTTATTTTCCATCTTTCTTTACAACATATCTCCGTAGATAATTTCTCACTATTGGTCCATATCTGTGATCTGATATATGTTCCAAAAAAATATGAAATATGCTTCTTTCCCCAGTTAGATGTTTAGCTTCAAACTTGTCCCTCTATTACAACATTATTTCGAAATATCCAACTGTAGTTAATACATTCATCTTTGTTGGTTTTAGTTTTATGCGTAATTTACACCACATGTTATTTTAAGATACGAGTTTTGAGAGAGAGAGAGAAAAAGATCAACCTACAGACATGGTACCTCCAATTGCACTTTTCTTTTTGTTCTAGCTACGTGTTAGTATATGCTATATACAATTGCTGTTCTTTATTATAATGGTGATTGTAATTACTTGTAAATTATTGACACAAATACGTCATTCCTCGCATTATTTTTTATGATTGTTTGGAAAAAAACCACAATGCTGTGCAAACTTAACTATATTTCCTTAAATATTCAGTATGCAATACCCATAAAGCAGTAGTGTTTACCTTCACAACTTTATTTTTTGTCAATCATTGTTCCTGCTCGTCCTACATTGAGCAGCCAGTTTTCAGTTTGATTGACAGCATTGAGTTGGTGTGAGATGGGCGTGGCCTGAACAACCCCGGTATCACTAAGAAGTCCAGCCCTCTCGTAGTCCCGCCACGGTAAGTAAACACTGCCAAATAACACATTCCCATATTTGGTAAATGATCACGGAATAAAGAACAAATTTGTTCTCCCATTAGCATGGTATATACAATGTACAGATGGTTAGCTGGAATAGCTTCAGTGCTGAGCGTGTCCATTTCCTTATCTCAACACAGCATTGCTGCAACATCTTTAACACAAATCAGTCGTCCACTTTTATCAATTTCGTCATTTTTTTATCTTTTCGCGTTTGGCAAGGGGACATTGGTTTATAACACCTATTTTGAAGCTAAAATATTTCCTTTAATAAAAGAATATACTATATTTCCCTTTAAAGAATATACTATCTTCATTCGTAGAATGTCAAGATAATGATTAGTTCATAGGAACGATTGCTTAGCTTGCTGACTCCATGGAATTTTATAGAAAAACAAGAGAGTAACAAAGGTGTGATTGGAATCGACAACTCCCGAACAGCGTAATGTGACCATACGATGTCTGTCAATACCCATGTATAGAAATGTTTAACATTTGGAAATCTTGATTAAGCTGTATACACTATTAAATAAAACATTTATGTTTTTTCTGAATAAACTAAAAAATGGAATGAATGAATGAATGAATGAATGAATGAAGGAATTAAATTTGTTTTTGAAGGAAAATATATATCCATTATAGGCAAATATATATAGAAAATCTGTTGAGTTTTGTGAATGTGATGTGCACGTAGACAGATTATAGTTTACGTGATTCACCATTGAATGATTTAAATTTGTATCTCCTCCTTCTAACATCAAACAGAGTAGGTAAGGGTCTAGTAGATTATCTGAACAGCAGCAAACACTGGCATTAATTAAACATGTAAACCTATCAAACACTGGCAGTAATTAAACATGTAAACCTATCAAACACTGGCATTAATTAAACATGTAAACCTATCAAACACTGGCATTAATTAAACATGTAAACCTATCAAACACTGGCATTAATTAAACATGTAAACCTATCAAACACTGGCATTAATTAAACATGTAAACCTATCAAACACTGGCATTAATTAAACATGTAAACCTATCAAACACTGGCATTAATTAAACATGTAAACCTATCAAACACTGGCATTAATTAAACATGTAAACCTATCAAACACTGGCATTAATTAAACATGTAAACCTATCAAACACTGGCATTAATTAAACATGTAAACATATCAAACACTGGCATTAATTAAACATGTAAACCTATCAAACACTGGCATTAATTAAACATGTAAACCTATCAAACACTGGCATTAATTAAACATGTAAACCTATCAAACACTGGCATTAATTAAACATGTAAACCTATCAAACACTGGCATTAATTAAACATGTAAACCTATCAAACACTGGCATTAATTAAACATGTAAACCTATCAAACACTGGCACTAATTAAACATGTAAACCTATCAAACACTTGCATTAATTAAACATGTAAACCCATCAAACACTGGCAATAATTAAACATGTAAACCTATCAAACACTGGCATTAATTAAACATGTAAACCTATCAAACACTGGCATTAATTAAACATGTAAACCTATCAAACACTGGCATTAATTAAACATGTAAACCTATCAAACACTGGCATTAATTAAACATGTAAACCTATCAAACACTGGCATTAATTAAACATGTAAACCTATCAAACACTGGCATTAATTAAACATGTAAACCTATCAAACACTGGCATTAATTAAACATGTAAACCTATCAAACACTGGCATTAATTAAACATGTAAACCTATCAAACACTGGCATTAATTAAACATGTAAACCTATCAAACACTGGCATTAATTAAACATGTAAACCCATCAAACACTGGCATTAATTAAACATGTAAACCATCAAACACTGGCATTAATTAAACATGTAAACACTGGCATTAATTAAACATGTAAACCTATCAAACACTGGCATTAATTAAACATGTAAACCCATCAAACACTGGCATTAATTAAACATGTAAACACTGGCATTATAAACATAAACACTGGCATTAATTAAACATGTAAACCATCAAACACTGGCATTAATTAAACATGTAAACCTATCAAACATGGCATTAATTAAACATGTAAACCTATCAAACACTGGCATTAATTAAACATGTAAACCATCAAACACTGGCATTAATTAAACATGTAAACCATCAAACACTGGCATTAATTAAACATGTAAAAATCAAACACTGGCATTAATTAAACATGTAAACCTATCAAACACTGGCATTAATTAAACATGTAAACCCATCAAACACTGGCATTAATTAAACATGTAAACCTATCAAACACTGGCATTAATTAAACATGTAAACCTATCAAACACTGGCATTAATTAAACATGTAAACCTATCAAACACTGGCATTAATTAAACATGTAAACCTATCAAACACTGGCATTAATTAAACATGTAAACCTATCAAACACTGGCATTAATTAAACATGTAAACCTATCAAACACTGGCATTAATTAAACATGTAAACCCATCAAACACTGGCATTAATTAAACATGTAAACCTATCAAACACTGGCATTAATTAAACATGTAAACCTATCAAACACTGGCATTAATTAAACATGTAAACCTATCAAACACTGGCATTAATTAAACATGTAAACCTATCAAACACTGGCATTAATTAAACATGTAAACCAATCAAACACTGGCATTAATTAAACATGTAAACCCATCAAACACTGGCATTAATTAAACATGTAAACCCATCAAACACTGGCATTAATTAAACATGTAAACCTATCAAACACTGGCATTAATTAAACATGTAAACCTATCAAACACTGGCATTAATTAAACATGTAAACTATCAAACACTGGCATTAATTAAACATGTAAACCTATCAAACACTGGCATTAATTAAACATGTAAACCTATCAAACACTGGCATTAATTAAACATGTAAACCTATCAAACACTGGCATTAATTAAACATGTAAACCTATCAAACACTGGCATTAATTAAACATGTAAACCCATCAAACACTGGCATTAATTAAACATGTAAACCTATCAAACACTGGCATTAATTAAACATGTAAACCTATCAAACACTGGCATTAATTAAACATGTAAACCTATCAAACACTGGCATTAATTAAACATGTAAACCTATCAAACACTGGCATTAATTAAACATGTAAACCTATCAAACACTGGCATTAATTAAACATGTAAACCCATCAAACACTGGCATTAATTAAACATGTAAACCTATCAAACACTGGCATTAATTAAACATGTAAACCTATCAAACACTGGCATTAATTAAACATGTAAACCTATCAAACACTGGCATTAATTAAACATGTAAACCTATCAAACACTGGCAATAATTAAACATGTAAACCTATCAAACACTGGCATTAATTAAACATGTAAACCCATAAACACTGGCATTAATTAAACATGTAAACCTATCAAACACTGGCATTAATTAAACATGTAAACCTATCAAACACGGCAATATTTGATATTAACTCATTCAACCAATATACATACATATCGGAACTATGTACACAAATCTTTGATCAAAAACAAGCAGGTGATGGCATTCTTTCTATGTAGACACACTGCTAGTTTGAACTAGCTTTGAGTAAGTTTGATTTGTCAAATACTTGTATTGTATATTGACCTTTGTTTTGTGATAATCTCTGAAACACCTTAATCTGTTTGCGTTAAACACTTATTCACGAGCAACATGTATCTGGTTTTTATTTGTGATTAGTAAATGTTTTGCTTTTTCATGAAATCTCGTGACAGCTTCAGTTCTTCAGGCGGTCGATTAAATCTACAATTCACGCAAACGTTACGTAAATATGTAATATAGCAATTGAGTGTAGACTACCACGGAATAAATATACTAAGTAAAGTATATGATTGTTTACAATAGACATTCTTTGTGGAAGGTGTGAAATAATAACATGGTTACATACAATGTATAAATTATTTAGTATAATTATTTACAATAATTATTATAATTAAAAGGTATCAACTTTGTATATCATTAAAACAAATATATACACATATCATATAGCGAATTACGATTTACATATTATATCATTGAATTTTTACACAAACCAGTATATCATACATTGCGTACCTATTATGTTTTGGTTGCCAAGCCATGTTCTACTCTCCGGGTATCCCGACTGTCTTACAAACGTGTTTGGCCTTGAAATAACATTCTGACCCATATTCTAAACAATAATTGTCAGTTAAATAGTTTTAAAATACTATTGGAGTGGGCTTTAAAAAGAAATGGAAAACAAAGCATGGGACACAAGTGTGATGACCGATACAGAGAATATTTACAAGATAAAAAACCACCAAAGGATTATAAAAACATGAGAAAGATGAGTGAATGAAATCTGAAGTAAGACAGTACTTCACGCCCGTTTTATTATGTAAGGACATATTATGTGTGAAATGGTAGACTGTTCAAACACTTTTGATGGGAAGATGAACCCTAGAAACATTATGGTCTAGTTAAAGATGCTCCACCGCTGACAAGTGGTAATTTTTCACTATCAAAAACAAGAGCAGACGATTTAGTATTTTCTATAGTTACAAAAGTTACTTACTTTACATCATTACCACCATTGAAAAGTTTGAGCTTCTAATTTTACTTCAAGTTAAGAATATAAAAAGTAATTAATTGCATCCCGAAAAAATTCCGTGGTACTATATCTTATATGGAATGAAGTGATGATTGCGCATGCACCAAAGGCGAAATAAATTATTTTATGTTATTTTTGTGTTAATTAGGCATATATATACACGATTAAACACCAATTATTGTTCAAATGACGAATATCATTTATACTCTGTCTGCGGTGGAGCATCCTTAAATATAGTATTGTTCTCCCTCCCTTTAAGTCTCATGATATAATGATAGTAATAACAACAAATATCCACATAATAATATAAACTAACCTCAAAAACAAGATACATATTGGATAGATGAACAGATTTATATCGAAAGAATAGAGACAGATGGTACAAAGGGTGAGCGTTGTCACCTTCATCGATGGCACGGCCATACAAACATCATAGGAAAACTTTGCAATCAACTCATTTTCTCTACAGTTTCACGATGTGTGTTGCTCAATTTAAGGATGTAGATCACTTACGTCCTTGCTTAATTAAAATGTTTTTCATTTTAAATGGTGTATGAGATAAACAAATGTTTATATTTAAGTAATGGGATATTAACACTGAGATCACGTGCAAAGTTAAGTACAATATACAGTTACTTCACACCAGCTTTGATTTAGGAAACAGAAGATACAATGTATTATATTATAAAGATTATAAATATTATAAAGGCTATGGTTCAAGAAAAATCAAAGCTAGAAAAGAAATAATTAGTCGAATTCAGAAATATTTTCATTTGTTTATGGTTCTCTCGCACCAAAAGGTAGTGTGGCGAACATGTCGGATTTTCTTCTCCAGAAATACAAAGACAAACCAAGGTATGCCATGACATGAACCCTACTTTGGTATTTAATCAAGAAAATGATTAACCGAGTTGGTAAATATCAAGAAACGTTCATCGACCTGCTTTCTAAACATTTTCAACCTGTGCTAAGCTCTTTTTTTTCCAAAGAAGCAATTTAATGACTTTTTAGCAATCGGTCGAAATTGAAAATTAAAAGCATTGTTTCCCATTCATCTTTGTATGCTTTTATTCATTTCTAATGCACTATTTTTTTTTTTTTTGTAAATTTGGAAATTCTTAACGGGAGTGGGATATGTTGTGTAGCAACATGACCATGGTGTATTTTTTGGCATTATCGAAGGTCCTCCAAACCCAGAGTTAGTGGTTTATACAAGATGGAGTTGCATCCCTCAAACTTGTGGGTACATAGGAAATTCCAAAAGCTTGTGGCTTACAATCAACACGGGTTGGTCTCTAACTTGTGGGGACACGGTTGGTGTACTCAGAAGTGTCAGCAGGGATTACTAGGTTATTTTAACTATCATGTTTCGCGTTGTAAGTCAGACAACTAATTCGTGTAAGTCATAAGCGTTCTTCAAAGCTAAGTACCTTTGTGTTTGAAGGGGGACTTTAAAGGTGTAATGGGGTAAAGTTCTGTCTCACAAAAATATTGACACGGCGGAAGGAGGTCGGAAACTTGTTTCTGAATTATTAATGAGACTGAATTTGGTGTAGGTTTTCGTTTTACGTCACGCTCCACAAAGACGAGAGAGTGCTGACATAAGTCAATACTGGACACTGTGGTCAGATGTTTGTTTAAGATGGAACCTGGACGCCAGTTAGTCTGCCAACCTCCTCTGTTCGGCCGCCTGTGTCAATACGCGGCTTTGGTACTGTACCGGTGACCCTTGTTGCTGGACATCACATGGCCGGAGACAAGTACGTACATGGTCAACAGGTCGTGAACGGCCACGTCTAAATTTCAATTTGACCGAAATAAGGAATTACTGGATTGTAGTTATGTTTGGCCATTGTTGGTGAGGTTGCTTATAGTTACGGTTCCAATTTCTGAAATAAATAAAGTAATTATTCTGTTGCTGATGTTGCTACTGTTGCTGCTAATGTTGTTGTTGTTTCTTGCTGTTTTTGCTTTTTGCTATATTTGTTTTTTCTGTTGACGTTTTTGCTATTGTTCTTACTTTTGCTGATGTTGTTTTGCTGCTGTTTCTGCAGATACAGTAAGAGTTGTTTTCCCTATTGATATTTTTGCTGTTGTTGGTACTGTTGCTGATGTGCTTTCACTGTTTCTGCAGCTACGTAGATTGCTTTTTCTACTGATACTTTTGCTGTTTATTTTGCTGCGGCAACTGTCACTTTTAAGGAAAGATTTCTTCTAAATAAATTTTATTTTTAGAGAAATATAGATATTCGATTATAATAAAACAAGTTCGAACAGAAAATAATTTTCAGAATGAATTGAATTCTCTACATTTTCAAACATTTGGGGATTCCTTTCAGAGAAGTCAAGCGTGACATTAGTTTTCAAAAGGAGTTTTGAAATAAAGTTGTCAACATTTTCAAATATTCAATTTTCCTGTCCAAACTTTTCAGTATCTGTATTAGAAAAAAAGCTTTTGGTGATAGCATGAATTCGTGATATAAACATTTGATTGAATAACATTGATCGCAAGAGTTGGTTGCATAGCAACATTTGTAAATTTTATCGTACTTTTCTTATAGGCCTTTTTGAAATACACTTTATTTATTCATAAAACTTTGTAGATTCTTTAATCTTATTTTATTTCTTAATATAATTGGGTTTTTTTCACTTTGTTTTAAGTCGCCGTTTCAATGTGGTTGTTTTCCATCCTTTATTTTCTTTTTTATAATTTTCCGTATATAAACCTTGTTTTGAAGAGATCACAATATTCAACTCGAACCTTGACATAAATATTGTGGTATTACAATAGGTAAAAGGAAGTCGTGAAAAATCTGTGTGTCAGTCTTATTTCCGTTTAATAGATACACTTGTGGTGAGGAAAAAATGATCAAAGTTCTACAGCATATATACTTCTATAAAGAGAACATAACATTGTCGTGTTTTTAACTGACATGCATATTAGATCTGCTCATCAATGTTCAAATTTCGAATATTAATTTGTTTAAATCCGACTTGAAGTTCTTTGATACATGGAAAGATTATAGACTAGACCGATAAGACTAATAAATATTGACGTTATGAACCATACCTTATATGGGGAAAAATCTAGAAGATAGTGTCAAATTTGAACGCATAAATGATCATTTAATATGTGTGCACATCGTATTCAACATTTAATTATTTCGTGTCATCTAGTTGTACAGAAAGGTGTCTTAGAAGTATTTGCTTGTTTGTTTACTCAGAGTTTCAACAGTGCACAGTTGTCTGCCCTTGTCAATATCTGGCGTCCTTTTGGTTCCTTTAACAAACTACATGTATTCTGTATACCATAGGGCGCGTGCACTTTTGGCAAAACTTAATGCACTTTTGCGGGGCTGTCAAGACGCTTCGTGACGTCATTAATACTTCATTATTAAGTATGAATATCAGGCAAAACGTCAAAATTGATTGAATAAAAGATATTGTGTTTTGATTAACAGTGTCTTTTTTATGTTTCCCTTGTTGCATGAATATATTGACGGATCCAGGCGTATCAAAAGAGGACTTATCCAAAATCTGCTCTGTTCTGCATGAATTTTGATGTCAGTTCCTATGCGTCCACTGAATGATTCAGACGTGTCTAATATTTCTTGGTCGTTGAACGCGTCTATTTTATTGGTCATTACAGAAGAACGTCACCTCTTAGAGGCGCCCAAGTTTTTGCATTGTAGTATTTTCAAGTACATGTGTATATATCTATAGGATATAAAGTATTTGGACACATCTGATTTCTATGTCATAGGTCCATGTGGCATTGCTACAGATGCGCCCATTTTCCTGTTCGTGGAATTTCTATGGTTTAGACGCGTCCAATTTCTGACATATGATAAATGTACTTCCTTAAGCTCATGATTAGAAACGTCCAATCTCGTTTACATGATGAAATTCTTGTTTTGGACGCATCCAACCATGGTCATTGCCTCCGATCAGGCGCGTTCGATCTTTAATATTATCGTTCGATATCCCTAGTACCACTCAACATCTGTATTTAAGTGTTATTCAAAGGCTTTCGAACAAACATTAAGTGTAGAATTAAAGGTTGGAAAGGCATTATGCAATTGTAGATAGAGTCAATATTTGCCAGTGGGCTTAATGTGTAGTTTTTAATGAACCCCGCTCCCGTTGTTCGCGAAACTGACCGCCAATTTCCTTTAAAATTACATACACCATCTCCGGAGGTCGTGGATAATATTTGTATATTGCCTAGTAACATCACGGACAAATCGAGCACGCCATTCTTCCCGTTTTACGAGCATTTATTTAAACAGTGAAGTTTTAGACATCGAAATTAAAACTATAAGTGCGTCGGGTTAAACGAAAGGGTGAAAATCGGGACAGTTCTCATTTTAAATAAACAAAACCTTGGGAAATTTGACAGCGGAAATCATTACTATCGATCGTTTTGAATTGCAGTGAGAAAAATCTTTGCGGATTACAGTTGTTAATTTTGATTAGATGATCTATAATTTGTCAATGGCTTTAAATTTCTCCGTGTCTCATGCTCTTATCGTTCGCATGAAGTAGTAATTGAGGTTTGCCCATATAATAATTAATCTGACATTCATTCTGCTTGTTCAAATTGAAAACGTTCTTCGAAGCTTTTTTTTCAAAACACAAAATTATCTAATTGAGCTGTTTTCGTACATGTTTTATATATATGTTTTCGTTTTTCGTATACTAATCGACGGGATAAAATTGCACAAAAAAGCATCGCCCGGATACTTATGAATGCTTTGATTAAGCAACCAGGTTTTGAAGACAGAGGAAGTCGTGCTTTATACCCAGACAAAGTGGTGCTTCATGGCATAGCGGCAAATGGTTTGAGTTATTTTCATATAGCTATCACATTACAGTATAGTTTGAAACCAAAATTAAGTATAATGGTTGATTTTATTTTATATCAAAAAAATAAATTAGATAGAAAAGACTTTAGCTTAAAAAAACAACTGTCCTTACTTGTTTTCAAAAGCTCATTGTTTCACTCTGGTGAGTGGATGGGAGTTACTTAACTAGTAATTGACTAACTGAAGACACTCACTCACCTTCTTATTTAGATTTTGATATAAGGTTAAATATTTGAGATTAATAAAAATTATGAAATTATTAAGTAAATATTTATAAATAAAATTATTTCATTGATAAATTAATGAAAAAACTTTTCTTTGATGACATTTTAAAAAGCTTGTCCACTGCATTACAACTTGGCAGTAAATCTTGCAAAAGAGAGAGGGTTTTAAAAATTATGTATGTCCGATTGACAGCCATGGCCATTTAATGGCGTGTCAGGGTTTGGGTGTGGAGGAAACTGGAGTATCAGAAGAAAAACCACTGACCTACGATTATTACCTACCAAATGACACGGGTTTCATTGCTAACATTGTTGATATAACATATATTGAAAGCATTATAATTCTGCTTAAAAGTTGAACGATAATACAGTTATTAAGATAATTCCATAAAGTTGATGAGAAATTTAATACCTATAAGTATCGTAAATAAGTTTTCCCTGGAGCTTGGTTGCAGTTTTAGGAAAATTGAAGCCAGAGATTTATGTATTGATACAGCCCTATATTTGTTTTCAATCCAAAATTAAAACTGTCGCATTTGTGACTTCATAATTTCCATAACAGTTTATTGTGTTTGTCAATTTATTTATCTGATTCATCCTTTTACTTTTAAAGCGAAGAAAAATAGTTAGGCACCGGCTTGAAATACACGACTGTGAAAGTGTAAAAAACCGTTGTAAGGGAAGCAACTCTTACTGAATTAATAAAGACTCGAAAACATCGCAAATATTTTCCGAAAATAATGTATAAGACAACTTTTCTTCTGATATGTAAATTACTATTCTTACATAAAAATGTATTTGAAAAAAATCACTGTCTTTTTTAGAATGTACTGGCAATCACTTCTTTCAGCAAATACATCTTAATGACTATCTTAACCAGTATATAAAATCTGAACAAATATTACACCATTAAATATAACACCTAGGTATAACAATTTTAATAAGCATTAGCCAATTGGCAAATACAAATTAAGCCTTCCGTTTCATCATAATTGTATAATAAAAAACAATTCCAGCAAAAATGTATATCCCTCTACATTGAAACCTACAGGTACATCATTACAATGTAACCTGAAATTATCCCATTAAAATTTAACCTCCAATTACCCCATTACAACGTAAACTCCAATTACTCCATTACAATGTCACCTCCAGCTACACCATTTCAATGTGTAAACTCCAATTACCCCATTATAATGTAACATCCAGTTACACCATTACAATGTTTACACTATTAAAATGTAACCTCCAATTACACTATTAAAATATAACCCCGAATTAAACCATTACAATGTAACTTCCAGTTACACCATAACAATATTACATCCAGCTACACCATTTCAATGTAACCTCCCGTTACACTATTACAATGTAACTTCCAATTACACTATAACAATGTAACCTCCAACTACACTATTACAATGTAACCTCCAATTAACCCATCACAATGTAACCTCCAATTACACTATTACAATGTAATCTCCAGTTACATCAGTACAATGTTTACACTATTACAGTGTAACCTCTAGTTACGCAATTAAAATATAACCTCAAGTTACACCATTACAATGTAACATCCAATTACACCATTACAATGCAACCTCCAGTTAAACAAGTACAATGTTACCTCAAGTTCACCATTACAATGTAACCTTCATTACCTCATTACAATGTAACTTCCAGTTACATCATTACAATGTAACTTCCAGTTACACCATAACAATATTACATCCAGCTACACCATTTCAATGTAACCTCCCGTTACTCCATTACAATGTAACTTCCAATTACACTATAACAATGTAACCTCCAACTACACTATTACAATGTAACCTCCAGTTACACCTTAACAATGTATCTACCAGTTACACCATTACAATGTAACCTCACTTTACACTATTACAATGTAACCTCCAGATACACCATTACAATGTTACATTCAGCTACACCATTACAACGTAACCTCCAATTTACCCATCACAATGTAACCACCCATTACACTATTACAATGTAACCTCCAGTTATATCAGTACAATGTTTACACTATTACAGTGTAACCTCCAGTTACTAATTAAAATATAACCTCAAGTTACACCATTACAATTTAACCTCCAATTAAACCATCACAATGCAACCTACAGTTAAACAAGTACAATGTAACATTCAGTTACACCATTACAATATAACCTCAAGTTACACCGTTACAATGTAACCTTCAGTTACACCATTACAATGTAACCTCAAGTTACACCATTACAATGTAACCTCCTATTACACTATTACGATGTAACCTCCAATTACACCATTACAATGTAACCTTCATAACCTCATTACAATGTAACTTCCTGTTACATCATTACATTGTAACCTTCAGTTACACCATTACAATGTAACTTCCAGTTTCACCATTATGTAACCTCCAGTTACACCATTACAATGTAACCTTCATTACATCATTACAATGTCACTTCCAGTTACATCATTACAATGTAACATCCAGTTACCCCATTACAATGTAACCTCCAGTTACACCATTACCATTTAATCTCCAGTTACACCATTACAATGTAACTTTCAGTTACACTATTACCTCCAGTTACACCATTACAATGTAACTTCCAGTTACACCATTACAATGTAACTTCCAGTTACACCATTACAATTTAACCTCTAGTTACACCATTACAATGTAACCTCCAGTTACACCATTACTATTTAACCTCCAGTTACATTATGACAATGTAACTTCCAGTTACACTATTACAATGTAACCTTCAGTTATACCATTTGCCCTGCAGGTAGGGCGTTAGAATTGTACCTGCTGCCCCTATTGCATGATCGTAAAAGGCGACTAAATTCAGGATCTAATCTTTTCTCTTCTTCCTAACTGACTTTATCTTTCCTAATGGCTACCTTGGCACCGCCTCACTTTAGGCCTTGGGTTTGCCCCTGTGAGGAAGGCTTTGGGTTCTGTCCCCTGTCCGAGACACACCAAAGTCTACAAAAGTGGTAGTTTCTACTCCTACTAGCTCAGCAAACAGGGAGTGGGCCGAATGGTTCGCCCGTTGTCAGTATAATATGACTGGGTGGGGTGTGTTGCTTGGTGTCTTCGGCGGCATGCTTCAATGATATAGCACTATAAAAAGGGCAACAGTTCCACTATACAAGAAGACACAACACAAACATACTGCAGTCTTCCAAAACATGCACCTCACACTTCACACATGCTACACACTGCATACATAGGAGGCCGTCCTTACATGACCCTGGCTGTTAATAGGACGTTAAAATAATCAAACAAACAAACAAACAAACAAAGTTATACCATTACAATGTAACCTCAAGTTACACCATTACAATGTGATCTCCAATTACCCCATTACAATGTATCCTCCTATTACACTATTACAATGTAACCTCCAATTACACCATTACAATGTAACCTCCAATTACACCATGACAATGTAACCTCCCATTACACTGTAAACTCAAGTTTCATCAGTAAAATGATTACACTATCACAATGTAACCTCCAGCTATATCATTACAATGTAACCTCCAGCAACACCATTTCAATATAACCTCCAGCTATACCATTACAATGTAACCTCAAGTTACACCATTACAATGTAACCTCCAGTTATACCATTACAATGTAACCTCAAGTTACACCATTACAATGTAACCTCCAGCTACACCATTTCAATGTAACCACCAGTTATACCATTACAATGTAACCTCCACTTACAACATTACATTGTAACCTCCAGTTATACCATTACAATGTAACCTCCACTTACAACATTACATTGTAACCTCCAGTTATACCATTACAATGTAACCTCCACTTACAACATTACATTGTAACCTCCAGTTATACCATTACAATGTAACCTCCACTTACAATATTACATTGTAACCTCCAGTTATACCATTACAATGTAACCTCCACTTACAACATTACATTGTAACCTCCAGTTATACCATTACAATGTAACCTCCACTTACAACATTACATTGTAACCTCCAGTTATACCATTACAGTGTAACCTCCACTTACAACATTACATTGTAACCTCCAGTTATACCATTACAGTGTAAACTCCACTCACAACATTACAATGTAATGTCCAGTTACACTTTAACAATATAATGTAACTTCCAGTTACACCATTACACTGTAACCCAAAGATTAGTTCCATCATAATTACATAACATCTAGTTATACCAAATAATGTAATCTCTGAATACACTTTGACATTGATAATGAGTAATTATCACCTACACCTCACATTGCTGCCTTAGATTTGACCATAGCCTCTATCGAATGGGATAACTTAACTTCCCTGATAATAGAATAATGATGAAGTCTACTAATTAACCAAGTCACATAAATCTTGTTAGATCTAGATTGAAGGCCAACTTGAACAGGTGTCCAGGGTTCTTTACTTATGATAATGGTTTCATGTACACAGCCCTAGACAAGTAACATTAGGTTTGACAAAGAATCAAATGAAAACCCGGTATGCCAAAATAAAATTCAACAACATCAGACAAAAATACAACATTTAATGACATATAAATATAACATAAAACATCAATATACCACATTTTGTAATACTGCAGTGTCTTCAAATGGATGTCAAATATTTCCATTCATCATTTCGTAAGCTTTTTGTTGCACATAATTGTCGAAAATTCCCAGGTATTTTTTCACAAATGCTGCTCTGAGGGGTGCACATGTTGTTATTCTTTTGAGAACAGATGTGGTGACCTCTGTAAGCTGGGTTAGCTGGAACCTTGGAAACATCCTGTAAAAGATTACAATTTCTTACATGTTACAGCAAAAACGATAAGCATATATAACAGAGTGGTCATACAAGTTTAATCACTACTTCTGCTAGGGATCAAATCAGAACCTCTAGACTTACTAGTATATTTCTCAAGTGAGTTAAAGCAAGGTTCTCTGTAGCCAAGAGGTATATTGTGGCTAGTATTGATTACAAATATCCTGTCTATCTTTAATACAATAGCAGATAAATCTGTATTACTATGAGTCAGACATAACCTATCCTGTCTGAGCCAGACATAACCTATACCCTGTCTGAGTCAGACATAACCTACCCTGTCTGAGTCAGACATAACCTACCCTGTCTGAGTCAGACATAACCTACCCTGTCTGAGTCAGACATAACCTACCCTGTCTGAGTCAGACATAACCTACCCTGTCTGAGTCAGACATAACCTACCCTGTCTGAGTCAGACATAACCTACCCTGTCTGAGTCAGACATAACCTATCCTGTCTGAGTCATAACCTATACCCTGTCTGAGTCAGACATAACCTACCCTGTCTGAGTCAGACATAACCTACCCTGTCTGAGTCAGACATAACCTACCCTGTCTGAGTCAGACATAACCTATCCTGTCTGAGTCAGACATAACCTACCCTGCTCGAGCCTAGCTGACAGACATAACCTATACCTTGTCTGAGTCAGACATGACCTATCCTGCCCGAGTCAGACATAACCTATCCTGTCTGAGTCAGACATGACCTACCTGTCTGCCCGTCATGACACCCTGTCTGAGTCAGACATGACCTACCCTGTCTGAGTCAGAATGACCTACCCTGTCTGAGTCAGACATGACCTACCCTGTCTGAGTCAGACATAACCTTACCCTGTCTAGTCAGACATGACCTACCCTGTCTGAGTCAGACATGACCTACCCTGTCTGAGTCAGACAAAACATACCCTGTCTGAGTCAACATGACCTACCCTGTCTGAGTCAGACATAACCTACCTGTCTGAGTCAGACATAACCTATCCTGTCTGAGTCAGACATAACCTACACTGTCTGAGTCAGACATGACCTACCCTGTCTGAGCCAGACATAACCTACCCTGTCTGAGTCAGACATAACCTATCCTGTCTGAGCCAGACATAACCTACCCTGTCTGAGTCAGACATAACCTACCCTGTCTGAGTCAGACATAACCTATCCTGTCTGAGTCAGACATAACCTACCCTGTCTGAGTCAGACATAACCTACCCTGTCTGAGTCAGACATAACCTACCCTGTCTGAGCCAGACATAACCTGTACCCTGTCTGAGTCAGACATAACCTATCCTGTCTGAGTCAGACATAACCTACCCTGTCTGAGTCAGACATAACCTACCCTGTCTGAGTCAGACATGACCTACCTACCTGTCGAGTCAGACATACCTTCCTGTCTGAGTCAGACAGACATGACACTACCTACCTGTCTGAGTCAGACATGACCTACCTGTCTGAGTCAGACATGACCTACCTGTCTGTCATGAGTCTGAGTCAGACATGACCTACCCTGTCTGAGTCAGACATGACCTACCCGTCTGAGTCAGACATAACCTACCCTGTCTGAGTCAGACATGACCTACCCTGTCTGAGTCAGACATGACCTACCCTGTCTGAGTCAGACATAACCTACCCTGTCTGAGTCAGACATGACCTACCCTGTCTGAGTCAGACATAACCTATCCTGTCTGAGTCAAACCTACCCTGTCTGAGTCAGACATAACCTATCCTGTCTGAGTCAGACATAACCTACACTGTCTGAGTCAGACATAACCTTTCCTGTCTGAGCCAGACATAACCTATACCCTGTCTGAGTCAGACATATTCTACACTGTCTGAGTCAGACATAACCTATCCTGTCTGAGTCAGACATGACTTATCCTGTCTGAGTCAGACATAACCTACCCTGTCTGAGTCACACATGACCTACCCTGTCTCAGACATAACCTATACCCTGTCTGAGTCAGACATGAACCTACCCTGTCTGAGTCAGACATGACCTACCCTGTCTGAGTCAGACATAACCTATCCTGTCTGAGTCAGACATGACCTACCCTGTCTGAGTCAGACATGACCTACCCTGTCTGAGTCAGACATGACCTACCCTGTCTGAGTCAGACATGACCTACCCTGTCTGAGTCAGACATAACCTACCCTGTCTGAGTCAGACATGACCTACCCTGTCTGAGTCAGACATGACCTACCCTGTCTGAGTCAGACATGAACTACCCTGTCTGAGTCAGACATGACCTACCCTGTCTGAGTCAGACATGACCTACCCTGTCTGAGTCAGACATAACCTACCCTGTCTGAGTCAGACATGACCTACCCTGTCTGAGTCAGACATGACCTACCCTGTCTGAGTCAGACATGAACTACCCTGTCTGAGTAAGACATTACCTACCCTGTCTGAGTCAGCCATAACCTATCCTGTTTGAGTCAGACATGACCTACCCTGTCTGGTCTTGTGAGTTCCGTATAAAATCCTCCTCTCGTAAATGATCCTCTGGTGCATCCTCAAACATGACAATGTGGAGGATACTTAAAGAATCCTCTTTATTGACTCGTAAAGTCGTCACCATGTTAATAAATGCAAAGATCATTATCTCTGCAAGTTTCTCCGCAGTCATTACAACACATTCTGGAACAAATGTAAGCCAGTTGTAAAAGAAACAAAGAACTTACAAACCTGTAAAGGATACCATTTTTTTTCTTGCTAAAATTAGTTATTTTCTATTTTATAAACTGTTAATAATTACCATTTTGGGGCATATCATAATTTAATGGTGGAAGAAATCTGGAATTCCCTTTTGTTTTTTGCCAGTTAGTGGGGTTTCTGAGGTTTTGTCTTTTGATTTATAAATTAATAATCTATCTTTGTAGATTGTGCAATCATGTATTATCAAATATCTACATAAAAATGAACATGTGACCTTACCTGATTTTTTGTGTCCAATAGGACATGTCTTTTCAACAATGTCCGGATCCTCAAGGGCCGAGTTTACATTAATGTTACAGTTCCAAGAATTCCTCTCACTTTCCTCTGACCAGCTATACTCCGGTTTTATCACATTGCTTGTCCCTAGAAGCTGTTTCAGTCTTTTTGTTGTATAGGTACTGACAAAGGAGAAAACAATGGATGCCCGCGGTAAATGATCACAAATTTCTTCAGCAACTGTCTGTATATGTGATGGAAGCACACACAAAAATATCAGATGGGAGGTTGACGCCAGTTTTATGTTGTCATGGCAACATTCTACTCCTTTGTTCCTTAAATATTCTGTTCCAAAATAAGAGATCAATACAAAATAATGCATTTAGAAAATATATTAAGCATAACTTTCCATGCCACAAATAATTCCTGTTTTTTTTTTACAATTAATAACTAACTAACCAGTGAATTATAAACAAGAATTACGTGTAATTATAAGTATGGACCGTACTGCATTGGGTGTTGATGTGATAATGATGGCTTTTAGCTATATTCCAAGATTGTTAAGGATTAGACTTATACTTTTTGAGAAAAAGAGCTAAGTATAGTTAGCATTACTAAGTTTCACGGCCTATGAATCCCACACCCTGAAATGAATCCTGCAAAAATTAGTTGTGCTCAGGTGATAATGATGTCCTTCAGCTATGCTTAAAGTTTGGTGAGGATTGGACTTATACTTTTTGAGAAAAAGAGCTAAGTATAGTTTAGCATCACTTTTTGAGAAACAGAGCTAAACACAAAACTTCAAAGTGAAATGTCGTTGCGGGCGATACAAAAAGCAGAGAAAAGACAAAAATAAACAAATATATTAAAAGCAGATAGTAAAGATTTGGAGACAAAACAAAAACAATACAATTTATTTAATACTGTAAGTTTTAAAATAGGCAGGAGAAAGTAGGATCTCTGTACTAAAAGAAAGTTTTTAACATGAACATGAATGAACCATTATATCTTAATTCCTATGATAGCAAAAACATCTCATTACCTAGGGTTTCTGGTCGCCTTGTAGAAATCTTTAGGTCTTTAGGATTCATATCACCATAAGTAAGAAGGCAGTGGGCAATTTGACTGCCCAGGCGACCACATCCAATGATTCCCACCTTCAGAGGGTCACGGGGTTCACGATCCTGTAAGATCTTCGCAGTTCTTTTTTGTGGACTTTTAAGTTGCTTTTTCAGTTGTCTGGAATGATATTGGAATTTATAAACCATTTCAAACTGAAGCATTCGCAAATATTTCTCTCAATCAAGACTTGTGGATTTATGTTGCTAAACTTTCTGAGTTTTAAAATTAATATAATAGACAAAAGATTTCTGAACAGTTATCCTCTACCAATATCAAAACTTAGCAGAACAGTCTGTCAGACCTCTACATGAGATGAAAACAAACATTGAATTGTAATTTGCAGCTTTCCTTATAAAATTAATAACGGATAGGTATATTGTAACACTGAATTTCAAAGAAAATTTATTCAACATTTCAAATGCTTAAAAAATGCAATACATTCACTACTTTTCAAAATACTTGCAACTCATTGAACTAAATATAATAAATTGGAGAAAAAGTAGTTAGAAATTTCTACCTGCAAGTACAATTTAGGTGTACACGTTGTACACAATGTGTTTTCCAATAATAAAACCTATTTAATAAAAATTCACCAAAAACAACATAATAAATGACATTGTATCATCAACCTTGATATAACTGGGAATTTCTCTCTAATTAGATAAGGCCAACTGTCAGCAATCAGATATAGCCTACAATCTAGTTAAACTGGTAGAGCATCTGTTCAGAGTTTGGAGGGTCAAAGTATTAATGCAGTTTGCACATATTCCCCTATTATCGATACAATTTAATCAATGTTTGAAATAACATTTGTTTATTCCTATCACATTGATATCTGATATCTTTCATACGTTCATGGAATTTAACAGGATAGATCAATGATCACAAGCCAGCATTCAGAAGTTCTGGGTTCAAAACACAGTCTAATTTTTAAGCTTAGGTGTTAGCCAACACTTAACTAGATGTTCCCCTACACTTGAACTTTTGGTGGCACATAACTACAGTAATTACTATAGGTGATGGGTGTTGATAATCAGTGACTTTCTGTGCATTCCTTTTGCAGATTCATACCAGTGGTACCGAATTGATACAGCTTTGATGACAAAAGAAAAACAAGGGTCCGACATTAAATTTTTTGGATCCAAGTGGTATGCATCAAGAAATGACCACTTGTACCGGTTTGGTTTGGCAGGTACATTGCATTCCATTAACGGATACAGAAGATGTGTACTGATACAACTGGTACAAACCCGCAAATGAAATGCACATAATGTACATATAGCTCAATTGGTAGAGCATCTGGCTTATATTAGCCCAAAGGATTCTGGCATTAGTGTATGAACTGCCACCACAGCATCATACTAGCGATATCTAAGACCTACTACAAACCTACGTACATGTAAACTTGTAAAAGGAGCCAGTCGGTGTGGTTTGTAAATAATGTTAAATACGGTCTCTGTCACTCAACTGATGGAGCATGCTTATTTGTCTCAGTCGTTGGAGTCGTAATTATTCACACGAGACCCGGGGTCAATTCCTGGTTGGGACAAAAATTCATATTTGTGTTTTCCCCTGTTCTACATTGACACCCCAATAAATATCCCATTGAAGGTAGTTAGAGAGTCTCGGGATGAGGATTTAGGAAATCTCATGAAAAACAGGGGGAATAGTGTTAAACGAGTGGGTCGATGCGGTTTGTACATAATCATGTTAATGTTAAATACAGTCTGTCAATCACCTGATGGAGCATGCCTCTTTGTCTTAGTCAGTAGAGCCGTAGTTTTTTACACCGGAGACCCGGGTTCGATTCCTGGTTAGGACACACGACAGGAAACATATGTGTGTTTTTCCCTGTTCTTCTACAGTACAGTAGCATAACTATTTACATTAGAATCGTTACTGTACAGTGGTCCAAGTTGTTCAATGTTGTTGAATGTCCCAGGTTCGAACCCCATTATCATAATACAATGTGTAAATACAGTATATTGGAATTAATTTTAACATTCATCTGCGGATCGATAAAGGTCAGCATGTATTTTAAAGCCTACAATTTCATGTGAAACCAATAATAAATATTGTACATTGATTATAAACAAGTACCTTGCTTCATGTAGAATACTCGCGAAATATGTGGCTTGTGCACATGAAGATACTGTGATGGCATGAGTTCTGTTACGGAGGTGAAGAAGTTCAACTTCTTCTGCAGACAACGCACTTTCAAACTGTAATGTTTCTAAATTGTTAGCAATATCTACGGGAGTTGCTTCATCAGAAGCCTGTTTCAGGCGCGTCATTAACTCCATTTTGTTTCTATGTAAATCGCGCATGCGCGTGGATACGAACTTCCTGCAATAACTTCCGCTTCAACACCAATTTGTTTACGCATCTCGGACAATTCAATTATGTGATTATTTTAAAGATAACGACTTCGGATACACACGTTTTGGTTTGTTCATCAGTTGTTTAGGTAAGGCGAAAGGTATTAAATCCGCTAAAATTAAACGGTTTCAGAGCCGCCCAAATACTTTGGGTAAATCAGGTATATACACTTCGCCAAAAACACGCGTGTTTGAACGTCTGACTCTTATTGTGTACTCTAATTTTACATTGAGAACCTCAAACATCTGAAACTGCCCTAAGCTGCCTACATGTAACGTTAGTTAAGTTATGCCTCGGCTTATCCCGGTAGTTAGTGAAACATTAGGGGGGTGGAGCGGGCGATGAGGCAGTGAATACTGACCGAACATTCAAATGCTAATTGACCGATTATCATATGACCTCCGGAATGATAACTGGCCTATATTCTCAAGACATCCTACGACTATCGCTTGAATATCCAACGGACAGCGAACGATTTCTGTATCAGGTCAAGCCTAGATCTAGAAATGTCGGGCTGTGTGATTACAGTATCACTCGATACCCAGTGCTGCAGATATCAAACAATGTGTGAAGGATACATATATCTATATGGCGAATAATGAAAATCTACGGGACATCAGAGAAATTTTAACTTTGAGTTAAAACTCTTGGTGTAAGTCCCCAATGATGACTCAGAACCCTGCAGCTGACTGTGAACCAGACCTAACCAAAATGACTAAAAACCATGTCTGTAGTACATCGAAATCCTTATATATTGGAAGGGCCGGGTTGTAACAAAGCATAATTGCAGACTCAAAATTTTGACTGATTGCCTCTTTATGGTCAGCTACCTACTGCTCTTGAAAAGGTGGGGTTGTAGTACAAATCTGGCAGCTTACTGCTAGTAGTTACGGGAGTTCCATAAACCATATATCTGTCCAACCCGATATATAATATCAGTTATTCTGGAGTTCCTGTCAGTCTTGTTGGGATGTTTTTTTTATATTACTTGGTGTCGTCAGCAAATAGTTTTCTTTCACACAGTTCACTATCTGATAATCTCCAGAATGTCTTTAGCTTAAATAAAATAATAACACGAGTCTGAATACTCTTCCTTGTTGAAGTTAATTTGGTACACTGTGCATAACTTTTAACTTTATTAGTGCAAGTTGATGAACTGACTCCAGCTTTGGTTTAATTTTGATAAAAAGAAAAAAAATCCTGAATTCAAGTTTAAATTAGCTTTATTTTTAATTTGATTCCATAGAACTCCAATTTGTGGTCATGATCGATGAGTAGCCAGCAGTGTGATAATTTTCCATACAATATATCCTATCTGTCCCAAGTGTCAATTTTTAAAAAGAATTTATTGTTGATGACATCCATTCTTTAGTTTCACCTTTATATAATGCTTGACTTGCCAAAGAAACAATTTACTGTTTACAGGTAAAGCTACAAAGACGTTTCCCATTCAACCATGGCTCAGTATAAGGGTGCTGCATCGGAGGGGGGCAGAGCCGCCAACCTTATCAAGAAACGACAGAAAGAACAGGAAGAGATGGAGATAAAGAAGAAAAAAATTGAAGAGGAGTTGAAAATTGGCAGCATACAGAACAAATTTGCAACGCATTATGATGCTATTGAACAGCAATTGAAATCAAATACTATTGGTAAATAATAATATAATACTAATTGGTTTGATTCTGATTATGGTGATCTCCTAATTGCTTGATTTTTTAAAGAATTTATTTGAGATTTTATGGTGCCTCCAAAATTTTGACCTGTTGAATAATTTGAGTTTTCTGTGTATCTAAAGGTTTTGTAAAATAATTGCTGCTGACTCTGTGTAAATACATTACCAATAACTTACATGGTTCCAAGTGGCACAGGGTCCAATATATTTGTGTAAATATTTTACCAATAACTTACATGGTTCCAAGTGGCACAGGGTCCAATATATTTGTGTTAATATTTTACCAATAATTTACATAGTTTCAAGTGGCACAGGGTCCAATATATTTGTGTTAATATTTTACCAATAATTTACATAGTTTCAAGTGGCACAGGGTCCAATATATTTGTGTTAATATTTTACCAATAATTTACATAGTTTCAAGTGGCACAGGGTCCAATATATTTGTGTTAATATTTTACCAATAATTTACATAGTTTCAAGTGGCACAGGGTCCAATATATTTGTGTTAATATTTTACCAATAATTTACATAGTTTCAAGTGGCACAGGGTCCAATATATTTGTGTTAATAATATTTTACCAATAATTTACATAGTTTCAAGTGGCACAGGGTCCAATATATTTGTGTTAATATTTTACCAATAATTTACATAGTTTCAAGTGGCACAGGGTCCAATATATTTGTGTAAATATTTTACCAATAACTTACATGGTTCCAAGTGGCACAGGGTCCAATATATTTGTGTAAATATTTTACCAATAACTTACATGGTTCCAAGTGGCACAGGGTCCAATATATTTGTGTTAATATTTTACCAATAATTTACATAGTTTCAAGTGGCACAGGGTCCAATATATTTGTGTTAATATTTTACCAATAATTTACATAGTTTCAAGTGGCACAGGGTCCAATATATTTGTGTTAATATTTTACCAATAATTTACATAGTTTCAAGTGGCACAGGGTCCAATATATTTGTGTTAATATTTTACCAATAATTTACATAGTTTCAAGTGGCACAGGGTCCAATATATTTGTGTTAATATTTTACCAATAATTTACATAGTTTCAAGTGGCACAGGGTCCAATATATTTGTGTAAATATTTTACCAATAACTTACATGGTTCCAAGTGGCACAGGGTCCAATATATTTGTGTAAATATTTTACCAATAACTTACATGGTTCCAAGTGGCACAGGGTCCAATATATTTGTGTAAATATTTTACCAATAACTTACATGGTTCCAAGTGGCACAGGGTCCAATATATTTGTGTTAATATTTTACCAATAATTTACATAGTTTCAAGTGGCACAGGGTCTAATATATTTGTGTAAATCAGCAAAGTAACGTCCGATGAAAAAACGGCTGACCAGTTGACTCTCATGTTATGGGAGTATACTGTGGGATGCCTTGAATTTCTGTCCCTGATAGGTCTTGTCACCCTGGATGAGATGCGAGCCAAACAGGAAGATGTCATTAAAAAACGAGAAAAACAGCTTGCAAAGAAACACTCGGAGGCACAGCTGCTGGATCAACAGAAGAAAGAAAGGAAAAAGAAAGAGCAAAGGAAGGTAAGAGAGACTGCTACCTTGAGTTTAGAACATTCACACTTTCCTCATTGTCAAAAAGGATTAATATGTAGGTATTAAATAGAAAGAAAAATGACAATTTATTTCCAATTGTGTGACATTAAAGAATGTTTGATCCCTTTCAACAGAATTAATTAATTGTGGTAGTATTGTTTTATGTTTGTATTCCTAACAATTAATGCACTTGTAGTTGAGGTATGAGATAAAAAATTTAACTTTTCAGATGGCTATGTTGTCGTTCGATCCTCATGATGGAGAAGAGGAAGAGGATGAAGAAGGTGACAAAGAGAAATTAGAAGAAACAGAAACAAAAGATGCCAAAAAAGGAAAAAAGAAAAGACTTGGTAGGCTGGATTCCTTTGGCATGCAACTTATTTCATTACTTGCATATAAATCATATTCAATGAGTTAGGCATGAGCTTATTTCCCTTCAATAAATTTGTAGCCATAACAGCTTTCTCAAGCACTGAGGCCAACTCGATTTACGCTCTTCTCAAAAGGAACGGAGTAATGAAAAGAAGAAGAAGAGGGCAAATCAAGGTACCCTCTGGCTTCTAATGAGTTACAAGACCAATAGAATTAATTAAATATCAGCTGTTGTTATTTAAATTGGCAAATCTTTTGTTTGCGTAGATTTTGAAAGTGGAGTCAAATTATCTCAAGAATCAAGATCAACACTGCAAAAATTGATGATGTTGTACATGATGATTTCTGGGCATCAAATATCGACTTCCAAGCAGCAGTGTTCTAGATGAAACGTTACTTAATTTTCTTACTTTTTTTCTCTCAGGTAAAGATCCTCATGTAGACACTAGCTTTTTACCTGACAGAGACAGGGAAGAGGAAGAAAATAAACTCAGGTAACATGTCCATTTATGATTAGTCCTTTGTACCCGTGAAGAAGTCTATTGTTGTGGATTTTTAATTCTGCCACTCAAACTTGTCTGAGCCTTATCTCTAAAGTTTTAAGAAATTCATTTTTGAATCACAGGTTCACCCATTCAAGGGAGTTTGTCACGTACCAAAAGTAGGTCGCGATGACCTTTGATATTTATAAAATGAGAAAAATAGCCATCATTTATCTCATTCAACACTTGCCACATTAAATCAAATACTGTCCTTGAGATAATCTTATGTAATGTGTGAAAGATTTGATTTATACTGACATTGTATGGTACCTGTAGTTATAGGATACAAATTTCTTGTTTTCAGTAGTCTCCGGTCATTTTCTGGATGAAATACTCGCCAAAATGATATTATTGGATGTTTGTCTTAGACATTTTTCCCTTTTATGTAGCTTTTAATGTTAGTTGACAATACTGGGAGGATATTTCCAACCTTATGCATAATTATATTCATTGACTTTTTATACAGTATACAAAAAAACCAGATGGTATGATGAGGTTGGCACCCTGTTGACAATTTAGTAATGTAAATGTAAACTTTATTTATTTTACATCGATTGAGAAACATGTTATACAACTTATGTAAATCACTCTCGATGGTCCGGATGTAAGTGTGCGAGGGGTCTTAATGTGGGAGAAATCCGGAGTGCCCGGACAAAAACCCGCGTGATCGGGCAGGTGACCCCCTAACCTTTTCACGTCCGTGCCGGGGATCGAACCCCGGCTGGCTAGGTGAAAGGCGAGTGGCTTAACCACTACACCACCCGACAATTTAGTAATCCCAGTTCTTTGACTAAATGTTACAGAGAGCAGCTTCGACAAGAATGGGTGGCAAAACAAGAAAAGCTGAAGAATGAAGAAATAGACATCACATACAGTTACTGGGACGGGTCAGGACATCGGAGACAGGTGAGGATGCGGAAAGGAAACACGATGCAACAGTTCTTGCAAAAATGTCTTGAGACATTACGAAGAGAGTTTAATGACCTCAAGTGTGTGACTGTTGACCAACTCATGTATGTCAAAGAGGATTTGATAATACCACATCACTACAGTTTCTATGATTTCATAGTCACCAAAGCGCGCGGTAAGAGTGGACCCTTGTTCAGTTTTGATGTTCATGCTGATGTCAGGATTATTAGTGACGCTACTGTAGAGAAAGACGAATCCCACGCGGGTAAAGTGTGTCTACGTAGCTGGTATGACAGAAATAAACATATCTTCCCGGCCAGTCGCTGGGAGCCTTATGATCCAGAGAAGAGATGGGACTCGTACACTGTGTCGGACAAAAATGCCATTAAAATTACAGTCAAGTAGATTTGTAGTAGTGTACATTAAAGTTAATGCAGGTGTCATATTTTCATGTTATATTTAGTTACCAAATGAATTCTACCTTGGCCTTCATATAGTCAGATAACAAGTGTTGTACACATAACAGTAAGGTTTAATTTTCCGAGGACCAACAAAATTACATTGTTATAAGTATAGTACATTAAACATCTTGTATGAACCTTAACAGGGAATCAGGTTACTATAAGACTCTTTTATATATATATATAAAGGATAGGGATATTCTACCCGAGGGTCACAAAATGGTGTAAAACCAAAGGCTTGCCGAGGGTTTTATAACATTTTTTGATCCCGAGGATAGAATTTTATATCCCTATCTTTCATATCAGCATATGAAAGAGTGTTTTTCTCTTATGCCTGGACGTTTTATTACAATTTTCCTTCTATAATTTTCCGCCATTTTGAAATAAATTTGGAAAAAAAGTGACTGCAAGTCAATTTTCCATACATGAAAACATGCGTGATATTTTCAACGCAGTGTTTGTATTATAGTAATTTTGTTGAAGCCACAAGGCTTTATTGCATGGGTAGCCTTCACTAAAGATTCAGGCGACATGAGTGTATTGCCCTGGACCAGCCAGTATTACATAAGTATGAGAGAAATATCTATATACCTATGTTATAACTATGAATTTGTAAGCATGTTCATTATAAACATGTTTTACTGTATCTTTCATTGAGATTAATGAAACATGGAATGTGTCAAATTATAGACATCCATATGTTACAACAATTCACTTTCCACAAATTTAAAGGTGAAGAAAATTGATCAAAAAGCTGATAAGTCTATTTACATTTTACAAAACCTATGTATGGTGCCTGATAATTACAATGGCAACCAAAATTTCGGCAAAAAAATGACCTGCATACACACTACACATGGTCTCCAAATTGGCTGTAAGGTTTCATTGAAATTAAACCCAGTAGTTTATGTGGAGTTATCTGAACATTTTTATCTCAACAAAAACCTGTGGCAACACCCTACAGATTTACATATGGCCCTCAACATTGATTGCTGGCAAGTTTCATTTAAATTGATCCAGTAGTTTAATAAGAGTTGTCAGGAAAAACTTCTTCTATGGATGGACAGAATGATATCAGAATACCCTTGAGTCCCTAACTTTGGATATAAAAAGAATTTGTTTTACATAGTGACAGATAAGGTTGACTGACAGAATGTGCTGTAAGTTTTATGTCTTTGTAAATAAATACAATCATTTAATTAGGCCCATATACATTCACACAACAACAAATACAATTCATACATGCATACACATATGAAAATAACAAACATTTCTATGACTGATCTTTTATTGTTCATTAAAAATGTTTTACATGAATTATCAGTCTATTAGTAACAAAAGCCATTAAGGCCTGTGTTAGTTAGAGGTCACCTTGTTAAATCTCCATGAACTCTATAATACAAAGGTCATGGAAAGGTCGACATCATGAGACAATCACCTATTGTTCTGTTGTAACCTATATTTGGTACAGGGAGATTGTATGTGGGAGTAAGTATCCATAAAACATGCTTAAAATTCGGGTTTTCATTTCATCTCTCTTCATAAAAAAAATCTTGTAATTATTCTCGATGACAGGTTTGTATTCCATTAAAAGCATGTTAATTAGTGTGTCAATTAGTAATACACATCCGCAGCAGTGATATATATATTGACACAGGAAAAGACAAAACTACCATCAATCATTTTACAACATCATTACATTATATAGTTCATCATGATTTGACAAATGTTTGGTACTGCACACAACTTCTAATATTTAATGCCATGATTATAGTGGGCATCATCATCAGAAAACAAACAAGGCAGACTGTAAACCTAACAACAACAATCAAACAACATATATCTATATAGAAAGTAAGTTTAGTCAATTATACATCTTTTTGTGTAACTGTTGCTTTTTCAGATTGGGTTGCTTCAGGAAAAGTGCTATTTTATAGGATGTGTTGTTTGACAGAATATCAATCGTTTGACAAAGTAGCATTTTTTGACAGAATACTTAATTAATGTGGTTTTTGATAGAAAGTGCAGCAGAATGTGTTAAGTAACAGAAAACACAGCTTATGTTGTATGATATGACTAACATGGCTAGAAAGGAACCCTTGTGTGATGTGCATGAGTGACATGTCTCACATAGTAATGGAAACATTCAATAGAACTGTTTTTAACAATATGTTTAGGTGACAGAGTGTTGTTTCGTAAGATGTGTGATTAAAGTTATAGGATTCAAACAGAATTGTTATACATGTCCGTGTACAATAACTTAATTAACATAACTCCAAAATCAGAACTTACAACATCTTCAAAGATTCAATATCCATATATTCAGGCTAGTTGTGACCTTTTTGGTATGAGAATGTATACATTTCAGAAGAATTTTGAATAAATACAGAATTTATAACATTTTACTGAAAACATCAATGCCAGTATACTATGTATTGTGGAGTATGAGAAATTGAGATTTCTGTAATGGTGCAGTGTAACCACACAGTGTATTTGCCATAATTAGCATCTGTCTTCCTATAAGGTCTCTTTCCCTCTTCTGGACCAATCTCTCCCAAAGTTCATTGGTTCCCCACATTCACCTCTGTCAACAGCTCACGAACTGGCTGTCTGTTGACCTCGGGTCACAGAACATAACGTCATTGACGATTGTTTAATACATTGCACCCCCTGTATATATGACGTCACAATGATTGTTTTTGAAACGACGGGCATCATATGCAAATCGTGACTATTCACTCACAAGTAAATTAAGTGTATCTGCAAAAGAATCCATAATTGTGTGGTTTGATATTAAATGATATTATATTATGTCAGAACTGACAGTTATTTACAGGAAAAGGATACAAAAGGAAACATACAGTATGTATTTGAGAATTTAGTATGTCTCCGAAATACGTTTTTCAAAAATCTTGAAATTTCGCTGGGCCGTTTACAGAGGTGAAATTTTGGGACTGCAATGCACCCTGGGAGAGATTGCTTGTGGACAAGAAGTTAAAGTTATATATATAAATATACAACCCTCATCCCATGGATTAAATAATCTTACAGTGTTATATATATAAATATACAACCCTCATCCCATGGATTAAATAATCTTACAGTCTTTCACATTTGAATCATGACATAATAATGTGTATCAAATCAAGGAAAGAAGGCAAATGTGACAGATTAATGTTCTATGAGTACGGAAAGAATTAAAACTATTGCTGACATTTTTTCTCTCGTCCACATGAACTTAAAATTTTGGTTCCCTTACCTGGGCGCTAATTACAGCAAATACAATAATATGGTCAAGCTGTGAGGTAGCCACTTACTACTACACACATAAAATACTACTCGGGTACCTGTAGTATATTTAATGATCGACAGAATCCTCTGTGTAATGTGTGTGGCAGAAGGAAGAAATGCAACTTTAGAATCTCTTACTACTACAAATGTTATTATTATGAAACTAAAAGTCTACAGAGACAATAAGAAAATCAATCTATAGAGACATTGTGTGAACTATTTTTACAAATGCATTCCTTTATACACCAATTCTATAGGATGCATACCACCATTTCTGAAATCTGGGAACTTTTTCCAACAATTCACACTATTATTTTTTTTCTGTGTGAAAAAGCTGTACATTTTCATCAAAATAAAAACAAAGCACTCTTCTGATGAATAAAAATGCAAAAATATAAACTTTTAAAAACAACATGAAAAAAATATATGACAAAACAACAGAAAATCTGCTATAACTAAATGATTACCCTTGTGATTGATCACATATTCTGGGCAAATCATCATCAGGTCTTGGCCATGATACATCATGGCCATTGATAATTAACAAAAGAAAACAGCTGTTTTCGGTGACATAATACTACAAGATGTAACTGTCATTTATCTAAAATAATCTGACAACTAAATGACAAATTTCTAACACTTTTTTAACTTAAATAATTTGACATTTTTCATATTATCTATCTGCTACTCAATTTGTCTGTTCTAATCCCAAGTCAGTGCTGCACTTATCTCCCTAAAAGTTTATTCACAAAAATCTCAATGCATTGCAAGAAATAACTACATTCAAAAAGTGATGATTGGAATGAGATAGTAACCTCATAAAATAATTCCTACTGATCAACTGCCCATACCTAAACTACACTGGTAACTACGCAAGGGAAATAACTCTGAGCCAGTACTACTACTTTTTACATCAGCACATTCATTGCATTTAAAAAAAAAAACATTGCACACAACTGTGATACCTCGATAACAATTAAAAGCTCTATCACAAAGGATCTAATAACTATTGCAGCAAAATCTGACAAAAATATGTCAATCCAAGAATAACAGTAAAAAAACTCAAAAAGAAGTGTGATCGGTCTCATTTTATGTTTAATCATGGGACTACATGACAATAGCTTTAAGACTAGAGAATTAATTCTCAATGAAAGTACATCATGAATTATATTGGGTACCAGTAAAATGAAGCACATGTACCAAATGAAATTAAACACCGATATGAAATGAATGAACCTTTGGCCTATCAATTCCATCTCTCACAACAAGTAATTAATCAAAATTCCTTTCGTCATATCCTTCTACATCTTATGAAATTTTCACAAAAATTGGATACTTTTGTTGTATAGCTTCAAAGGAAAGGCTTGCTAACAGAACATCATATTTTTATCAATTACGGTCAAATTTCACAATTCTTGCCCAAAAATCCAGCCTATTTAGCACAGTAATAAAAGAATAAAAACACTCATATCTACAAGGACAGCCTTGTCTGTAGGATAAAAATCAATACAAAAATAGCACCATCGCTTACACCACTTGGTACATAGGAGGGTGGGATCAGGGGAATAACTAGTATTAGGGATAAAAGAAGTAACTCCAGGGGATATGGGGATATAAATCACACTGGCAAACGGGAGATAACTCCAGTGGGATAAGGGGATAGATATAATAGTTTACTCACATAGGTATTTAGGGGATATCACAGTGGGAACAAGAGGCCCAGAGGGCCTGTATCGCTCACCTGGTTTTTTGTTAGTAATTATCACAAGACTCTGACAATTAGAAAAATAAGCAAAATTGACTCCCAAAGTTTAATTTTGAATCACAACCATACAATGATGCTATTGATACCATACAAATATGCTATCCAATACATAGGTTCAGAGACAAAGTAATTTATATGAAAATAGTAGCCTAATTGACCTTTTGACCTCGCATCTATTGCCGTCTAAGGCCCCGGGGGTCAGCCCTATCATTTGTACAATTTCAAATCCCAACCCTATAAGGATGCTACCATTGCACTATAAGTGCTCTTCCATTCTTAGTTGCAGAGAAGAAGTCGTTTATATGGAAATAGCTAAATTGACCCCTTTTGACCCCACCCTTCAGGCCCCCGGGGGGTCAGCCCCATCATTTGCAAAATTTTGAATCCAAACCCTATAAGGATGTAACCATTGCATTATGAGCGTAATCCCATGTTAAGTTGCAGAGAAAAAGTCATATATATATGGAAATTGACCACTTTTGACACCGCCCCTCAGGCCCCCGGGGGGTCAGCCCTATCATTTGCACAATTTTGAATCCCCACACTATAAGGATACTACCATTGTATTATGGGTGCTATACCGTGCTTAGTTTCAGAGAAGAAGTCGTTTAAATGGAAATTGCCAAATTGGCCACTTTCGACCCCGCCCCTCAGGCCCCCTGGGGGTCAGCCCCATCATTTGCACAATTTTGAATCCCCACCCTATAAAGATGCCACCATTGCATTATGGGTGCTATACCATGCTTAGTTTCAGAGAAGAAGTCGTTTATATGGAAATAGCCAAATTGGCCCCTTTTGACCCCGCCCCTCAGGCCCCCCGGGGGTCAGCCACATCATTTGTACAATTTTGAATCCCCAACCTATAAAGATACTACCATTGCATTATGAGTGCTATCTCATGCTTAGTTTCAGAGAAGAAGTCGTTTATATGGAAATAGCCAAATTGACCCCATTTGACCCCGCCCCTCAGGCCCCCAGGGGGTCAGCCCCATCATTTGTACAATTTTGAATCCCCACCCTATAAGGATGCTACCATTGCATTATGGGTGCTATCCCATGCTTGGTTTCAGAGAAGAAGTCGTTTATATGGAAATAGCCAAATTGACCCCTTTTGGCCCCGCCCCTCAGGCCCCCGGGGGGTCAGCCACATCATTTGTACAATTTTTAATCCCCACTCTATAACGATACTACCATTGCATTATGAGTGCTATCTCATGCTTAGTCAGAGAAGAAGTCGTTTATATGGAAATAGCCAAATTGACCCCATTTGACCCCGCCCCTCAGGCCCCCGGGGGGTCAGCCCCATCATTTGTACAATTTTGAATCCCCACCCTATAAGGATGCTACCATTGCATTATGGATGCTATCTCATGCTTGGTTTCAGAGAAGAAGTCGTTTATATGGAAATAGCCAAATTGACCCCTTTTGGCCCCGCCCCTCAGGCCCCTGGGGGGTCAGCCCCATCATTTGTACAATTTTGAATCCCCACCCTATAAGGATGCTACCATTGCATTATGGGTGCTATCCCATGCTTGGTTTCAGAGAAGAAGTCGTTTATATGGAAATAGCCAAATTGACCCCTTTTGGCCCCGCCCCTCAGGCCCCTGGGGGGTCAGCCCCATCATTTGTACAATTTTCAGTTAGTAGCCCATAAGGATGCTACCAGTCAAATTTTGTTGAAATCCGACCAGCGGTTATGGAGAAGAAGTCGATTGTTGACGGACGGACGGACGGACGACGGACGACGGACGACGGACGACGGACGCCGGACGCCACGGTATGGCATAAGCTCACCTTGGTCCTTCGGACCAGGTGAGCTAACAAGGGATTACTCAGAAACAAGGCAAACAGCAGTGGATCAGGGGAGATAACTCAAATTGAAACTAAGATAGGATATATAATAAATCAAAGGAGAGATAGGACAATGGGGATATTCTTGTAACTTCAGTTTAAACAGAAGGAACAGTGTTAGTCAAAGGGGAGTTAACTCATAAGGAACAATGGGGTGGGTAGGTGGGTGGGCAATTCATAAGTCACACCTAAGAGAACAAGGGAGATAACTCAAAGTCAATACTGAAGATCTATTTTGGTATTCTGGCAAGATGACAACATTTTTTTACAATGACAAAAAAATAAAATGAGCTTCCCATCAATTAATCTGACAGGGCAAATAATACTATCACAAATCAACATAATGGCACAAGTCATTCAAATTAACGGTACTTACATGTTAATTCATTTGAAAAGCCATCATGCAATATCAAAACATTATCAATATGTGAACATCACTCAACTTAAATTAGATCAAGTGAAACTAACATTTTTTGCTATCCTTCTTTAATTTGAAATTTTTATCAAACAAATTCAAAACATTACAACTAAATAATGCATCAACCTTTCTAGCACTTTACGTACTCATTGTGGTAGTTTTTAACCAAAGATTTTAATCAATATATCTATGCATTGGTTTAAATTATGAAGTACAATTTTGTATTTGTACAGAGTTCAGGTTTAATCAAATATTTTCTCCATACACATCAATATGGAATTTTGGCAAACAAACTTCTTCAGTACATGTTTCAAAGAATAACTTTTTTCAAACATGTTAATCATCTGAATATTACTCTACATGATGTGCAATACTAACACAGGAACATCTTCATTTGCAGGTAGGAAAAATGAGCTTGAAGCAAAGTATATATATAGCGGGAAATGTATCTGGAATCAAAGGTTTTTCTAGAAGGTATAGTTGATAACACAGCATATAAGATATTCAGGACTTTTACTCATTCACCCTTGAATTTCATACTGTTCCAGTTATAGATTTCAGAGAGTCAAAATGTGTCTTAAGGGGTAAAGGAGTGATGTTCAGATATTGCCTTAAAATCAGCAGGTTGGTAAAGATAAATGTACTCAACAAAACAAATAAAAATATGAAAGGATGACAAAATATTTAACAACAAAATCATATAATTAAAAATATGGATGAAAAAAAAGAAGATATTTGAACAATTAAAATACAAACGTACCAACAAAACAAACATCTACAGTCAACCGCAAAACTAATCATATTATATTGCTTAAAGATAGATACAAACTTCAAATGATAACTTTTAATGCTTTATGATTTAAACAAAAGCGGCACAGAAGACCTGCATATTAAAACAAAACCTGTATCATCAATAACATCTAGTATTCAATGATATTTCTTCCTTTCATGGATTATTCTGCTTCCACACACTAATGAAAACAATGCCATGCATACTCGTACTTCACTCAGTAATTCATTGATGATCAACTTAGAAAGCACTTTCATAGGACAGACTCTGGGAAGATTCTGTACTACCTGACTGTCCATCAAAACATTAGTTTAATTATCAGGGAAACTTTTATTTGGCTAGCATAGTTTGCCTTAGCATAACATCCACTCCCATGTAAGTCATTTTAAAGGATTTGGTTGAAATTATATCAATAGGTCAGGAGAAGTAGACTTCAATTTGTTAGCCAATTAATACTGGTATAGAGAGAAGTGGTAGGATTTCATAGAGACGTATAAACGTCATATAAACTTTGAACTCTTTGATTCTACAGTTGAGTGGCATACAAACTATCAGTAGTTGATACACATCTGCAGGAATAACCATTCTGCACAGTACTTGTCTTCAATCCTACATATAAAGATGTGATGGGAATCACAAAATTAAATTCAATGTTGATAATGTGCTGTCAGTCACAGGGACTTGGCACACTTTCCATCCCATGTTGAAATATGTGCGTAATACAGAATATAAATTTGGGGATATAATTTTATGATAGATTCTTGTGTGACTGGACAGAGCAATAAAATATGTAATTCACCATAAAACCACATGTATACAGCAAACAAAAGTAAATGAAAGGTGGGTCTATGCGTAGAAAATTACGGATTACAACTCCAAATAAAGGTTGGTATTGAGTTACATATTTAGTGTGTAATACAACAGCCCCCCCCCCCATAAACAGCGAATACAGATAGGTTGACTCCATCTTAAAACTATTGCACTAGTTATCACATAAAAGCCACACAGAAGAGACAGACAAACACACGCAACATATATTGTATATATACAGATTAACAGAGGAAAAGGTGTGATGCTAAAAAGAGATAATAAATACAACTGGAGGAACAATATCTTGTGTGTATTCTTGGAAGTACCGCAATGGACATGTAGTTATAATATACTGAACATGTAGATAATATATAATGGACATGTAGTTATAACATAATGGGCATGTACTTGGAACTAATGTGGCCCTTTGAAAATCAAATGTTATTGAAACTGTATTTTGACAATAAGTCGCAATTATTATTGAACTCTTTGGTGCAAGACCTACCACTGGAATAGTCTTATGTCCTAAACAATTCACAGTATCTCAGGATTGCTGAGCACAAAAAGATCCTGTACACGTATTAGGATTCATTGTATCAAAATAAGAGGACAGAGGACAGGTGTGTTAACTCTGCATGAAAGCCTTGTGTCCCATCTGAAAGGTGTCCGTTGAAAGCGTGAAGTCAATACGTTAAATCGTGAATACAGTAACTGGGGACCATATAAGAGAGAGACACAGACCATTGGTACAACATATAGAAAAGCTGATCACATTGCCATGGGTATCATAAATAAATAGTTATTTACAGGACATTCACACAAGCACTATCACAATAACCATTTGGCAATCTGGACCGTTACTGGCCTTGGTGTACAACCTCACAAATATAGTGACCATAAACAATACTGGGTAATACAGTGTAAAAAACCATGCTAACCTCACACAAACTAGTTCTATCATCCATAGGGATGGTCATCCTCGATACTCCAGGGGTTCCGATCACTTACGATCTCTACACCCCTGGACTATCTCATAGTGAAATTGAAGGCAGCTCAGCTGAAAATATTTGACCAATCACAGACCAGCAAAGATTTCCTTTGAAGACTACAGAGAGAGCGACGCCCAACTTCAAAGCCACATAGTCAACCACAGTGTACCGTTATACGGTTCTTTTGATGTACATCAAAGGACTAAATTACCTGTTCTGTTCTGTTGCCTCCAGTTTTACGATGAGATAGTCCAGGGGTGTAGAGATCGTAAGTGACCTGGAGTATCGAGGATGAGGGATGGTATGTGTTTGTACAAACAGCTAACCTCACACAAACTAGGTCTATCATCCATAGGGATGGTATCAATGTGTTTGTACAAACAGCTAACCTCACACAAACTAAGTCTATCACCCATAGGGATGGTATGTGTTTGTACAAACGGCTAACCTCACACAAACTAGTTCTATCACCCATAGGGATGGTATGTGTTTGTACAAACAGCTAACCTCACACAAACTAGGTCTATCATCCATAGGGATGGTATGTGTTTGTATAAACAGCTAACCTCACACAAACTAGGTCTATCATCCATAGGGATGGTATGTGTTTGTACAAACAGCTAACCTCACACAAACTAGTTCTATCACCCATAGGGATGGTATGTGTTTGTACAAACAGCTAACCTCACACAAACTAGGTCTATCATCCATAGGGATGGTATGTGTTTGTACAAACAGCTAACCTCACACAAACTAGGTCTATCACCCATAGGGATGGTATGTGTTTGTACAAACAGCTAACCTCACACAAACTAAGTCTATCATCCATAGGGATGGTATGTGTTTGTACAAACAGCTAACCTCACACAAACTAAGTCTATCATCCATAGGGATGGTATGTGTTTGTACAAACAGCTAACCTCACACAAACTAGTCCTATCACCCATAGGGATGGTATGTGTTTGTACAAACAGCTAACCTCACACAAACTAGGACTATCACCCATAGGGATGGTATGTATTCGTACAAACAGCTAACTTCACATAAACTAAGTCTATCATAGGGGTGGTTTTGTATAACCTGCTTACTTTGTACAAACTAGCTCTGTCAATTATAGTGAATCTTATACAAATGCCACTAACCTCACACAAAATAGGTCTGCTGACAGTTGGGTTTATGTTTTTTTTACAAACATCTAGCCTCAAAACTAGTTCAGTACAAAGTATAGAGTTAAGTTATTTCTTATGTTCATCAAAAAGTTTACACATTTTGTACAAACACATTAAACCTAGCACGAACCAGCTCTCTCAAAATCTAACCTCACACACATTAGCTTTGTCAATATATAGCTGGGTATGGGTTCTGTACAAACAAATCTAGCCTCACAATAACTAGCTCTGTCAACTGTAGTGAATTAGAGGGTCTATTGGTGTTTTACACCAAATTCACTCAATCGTAGATAGATCCTTATCCGCTGATCACCACTTTTTACATATATGCAAATGAGGTCACATCACTGACCTATGGACATTGTCACAGTAGTCATGGAGACTGGTATGTCTACAGTACAGAAGACCATTTTATCTGCATATTTTAAAGCTTTTTTGTTACCATGGTAACCATGGTGATAAGGAAGCCCCACTTTTTGTTACCATGTCTTAGTCACAGTCAAGTCACCAAGGATTATAATTATCCAAATCATGTATCTTTGGCTAACATAACAACCTCTGTATTGTTCATTTTTTGGACATAAACACAACAATGTCTGGGTAAAGCGCCACCTTCTTCTGTAATTCAATTGAGCTTAACATGATGCTGTATTAAAGCTTGAGCCCAATAAAACGATGTAATGACTCACTGTCCACATCACAATACAACAGAGCTCCATGTGATACAAGACAAGCTTGAGTTCAATGTGGTGTAAAATGGAGCAAGCTTTAATTGGTGCTTATAATAAGCTTGACCCAACATGATGTTGAAATAAGCTCCACCAAACAGTATAGATGATACTGGGTTGCCAGATACTTCAAAGGATTTCCGTATTACAGAAGACAACAACAGGAAAAGATTTGATATGCGTCTGCCACTGTGATGACAACTGGAAGAACTTGATTCCTCTCCACTCCGTCCCATCCACCATAACTGTTAAACACATTAATTTACAGATTTATACACCCAAAGTTAAAGTTTTCAATGAATATATAGAACAACTGAAATCTGTTTATAAAGATAACAAATCTACTATCAGTGTTATAACTTTCACTATCTCTACTTCTTTCTACTATATTCCATTGGAGAGGAATACCCCTCGGCCATTAAAATAACAGTGTCTAAAACTCACAGAAAATGAAAATGTTTTACTCTTTAGGGTTGCAATTTCCTTGCAATTTCCTTGCTTTGTAAATAAATAGTTCTTTTACAATATTTGTTATAGGAGACACATGTAATTAATATTGTTTTAAAAGCTGGATTATATCTGGGGTAATGTAATTGTTTTACTCACCTCTGAGGGAATAGTTTTGACTTTTGGAGGTACATATAAGTCTATTGATTCCCTCGACAACCTGGCTTTTTGACTCAATTTCTTTGGCCTTCTTACCAAGCCTCATAACTGAAATAAAACAAGAATATTTTTAATATCTGTTTTATTTGTCTTTTCTTATTTAAAGCTTAAGTTTATCAACATAATAATCTGGGTCCAGGATCATGAAAAAACAAAACAAAAAATCTTTTTTTTTTGTTGGTTTGTTCCAACTTATCCAACTTAAACTTACTTTTTTGTTTTTTCTCCCTCGTGACCACAACCATCGAGAAGCATGCTGATTGGCTGTCGCTGGGTGATATGGGTAATTGTGTTGTTCGCTGCACCTGGAGGGATCGGAAGGTAGATTTGAGGGAGGACTTATTGCTGTCCTTTTTGCTGGCTTTGTCGGTTTTCTCTGAACTGTCGGGTTTGTTGGTAGCGGTCCAGTAATCAACCTGGAGCTCCATAAGCTCTCCCGTACCAGTCTGGCCACTGGTGCCTCCTTGGCTGTAAGAGATAAAACTTATAAGACTATTTCATATAAGTGTGAAGGATAGGAATATTCTGTTCAAGCTGTCACTAAATTAGGTAAAACAAAGGCTCTGCCAATTTTGAATCTCCACCCCATTGGGATGCTTGCAGTCATAGTAATATTCTGACCAAAGTTTTCAAAAAGAAGAAAATTTTGTGAATTGTTGATGGGCACCGTACACCACGATTTAGCATAAGCTCACATTGGTCCTTGGAGAAGGCAATCTAAAATAAAAAGTTGTAGATGAATAGAAAGACAAACATACACACAGGGATAATAATAGGAATCCAACAACTCTGATTCTGGGCCCTAATTATATTTTTTTTTAGGTTTGTGGGCGAGTGGTTTTTATTACGTAGCTCTAATTTGTGAGTGGGTGGTTTTTATTACATACCTCTGGTTTGTGGGTGTGAGGTTGACACTGGGTGAGCTAGGAGGGGTCTGAGTCTCCTTTGGTTTATCGAGAAGAATCATGGCAGAGGGAGGTGAGCTGGACAAGGAGGGGGAGTTCACCATACAACTTGAGTCATCCAGGTCCACTACAATGAGACCGTCAGGGGAGGTTATCAATGTTTTACTGCGATGTATGACAGTTATCTGGATTAATAGTGATCACACTGTTACAAAATGGAAGAAAATTATCAAAATTATTTCTTATTCTAACAGTTAATGACCATAGCCATCTACCATATAACTCAATAACAAATCCATGATCAATTCTGATTATATCTGCTAGTCAAGTACAACAACACCATATCTTAAATTTCAGATGGAAGAGGTGTCAATTAAGACAGTGCAGTGAGCAAAAATGTGTAGTTACTCAGAAAGGACAGTAAAATATCCTAACTGGGTGAATACCTACTGGATGCATTTAGTACTTCTGGATTTCCAATTTTTACTTCCTGTAAAGATACAAGATAAAGATAAATTATAAAACAATGTAAGTAAGGCACCAATTTTGAAAAAATCTTGATGACATTTTTATCAACCTTTGTACGGGTGATCTACAGGTCAAGGCTTAAATTATCAAATCACTTTACACTGTAAACCCGCTGTGAGTGATTGAGGTATACAGTATGATTCAAAGCTATAGTAAGTTATTATCCTTACAAGTATTATTTAGTATTTGACCATAGACAAAACTATTCCTTCACTTACACTCAGGAATGGTAGAAACATCTGAGATGATTCATCGTCTGAGCTGAAAAAAAGAAATAGGAATATTTTAAACAACAATATTGGAATTTTAAATACTTGAAGCACATTCTAAAAAGAAATAAGGTAAACTATTTTTTTTAGATTGGTCTCAATACTATCACTGACTGAACTAACTAACTCAAGGCTCAATATTATCACTGACAGAGCTAACTCAAGGCTAAATATTATCACTGACAGAGCTAATTCAAGGCTAAATATTATCATTGACTGAGCTAACTCAAGGCTAAATATTATCATTGACTGAGCTAACTCAAGGCTAAATACTATCACTGACTGAACTAACTAACTCAAGGCTCAATATTATCACTGACAGAGCTAATTCAAGGCTAAATATTATCACTGACTGAGCTAACTAAAGGCTAAATATTATCATTGACTGAGCTAACTCAAGGCTAAATACTATCACTTACTGAACTAACTGACTCAAGACTCAATATCATCACTGACAGAGCTAACTCAAGGCTAAATATTATCACTGACAGAGCTAATTCAAGGCTAAATATTATCATTGACTGAGCTAACTCAAGGCTAAATATTATCATTGACTGAGCTAACTCAAGGCTAAATACTATCACTGACTGAACTAACTAACTCAAGGCTCAATATTATCACTGACAGAGCTAATTCAAGGCTAAATATTATCACTGACTGAGCTAACTAAAGGCTAAATATTATCATTGACTGAGCTATAAACTCAAGGCTAAATACTATCACTTACTGAACTAACTGACTCAAGACTCAATATTATCACTGACTAGGCTAACTCAAGGCTCAATTTTATCTCTGTCTGAGCTAACTCAAGGCTTCAATATTATCACTGACTGAGCTTACTCAAGGCTCAATATCATCACTGACTGAGCTAACACAAGGCTGAATATTATTACTGACTGAGCTAGCTAACTCAAGGCTCAATATTATCACTGACTAGGCTAACTCAAGACTCAATATTATCACTGACTAGGCTAACTCAAGACTCAATATTATCACTGACTGAGCTAACTCAAGACTTCAGTATTATCACTGACTGAGCTAACTCAAGACTCAATATGATCACTGACTGAGCTAACACAAGGCTCAATATTATTATTGACTGAGCTAATTCAAGGTTTCAGTATTATCACTGACTGAGCTAACTCAAAGACTCAATATGATCACTGACTGAGCTAACACAAGACTCAGTATTATCGCTGACTGAGCTAACACTCAGAATACCCTTGTCTACACACACAAGACTATCTATCTGTCAAAGCCTAATTACTTGGAGTAGATTGAGCGTTTAAATGACTACCAAAGCAGACTTCATGGTGTGACACTCACCTTTTACCACGACACATGACCATTGCCTCGGAGATTGGGATTTGTAATAGCCCATTAGCATTACTCAAATACTTTGACACTCTATTCAGTATTTCCTGAGAATCTACAAAATAACAAATCCTAAGTCAAACATAAATAAAACAAAAGGAAAAATTGGCTCATAAATCCATGTATTTTGCAGACCTGATGTACATTTTATGCACAATGTAATATTTCACAATGCAAGTATTATCTAATAATCTAGGATAGTCTCATTCTATTGTTACTGGTATAAGTAGGAAGTATTGATGAAAACAATAATTTATCAAGATATATACCAATTATTAAGCTACTAATCTTTTCATTCTACATTTGATTGAAAAGTCATAACTTATGTATCACTTTATGGTTTCTTTGGTTTGATTTGTTTAATGTCTTATCAGCTGCCAGGATCATTAAAGGATGTGCCAGGAAAAGGTGGTGGGGACAGTTGGAGTCCACAGTGAAAAAAATATTCGACCAGGTGACCATGTTACGGTCATCTGACTACCTTGGCAATAGCAAAATTAATTATATATGGTGTCACTTTGTCAGGACCATGTCAGGATCATTTTCAATTTCTTTCAACAAATTTTATTTCAAACAAGAGGCCCAAGGGCCTTAACATATAGGAAATTAATTAAATATAGTGTCATGGTAGCCATCTTCGATTTGTGATCAACCAGAGATGTAACAATACTTTGTCGGGACCATGTCAGGATCATTTCATGCAAGTTTCAGCCAAATCGCACCGGTAGAACTTGAGAAGAAGTTCAAAATGTGTTTTCAAGATGGCGGCTGTGGCGGCCATCTTGGATTTTCGGATCGACCCGAAAAATAACAACACTTTGTCAGGACCATGTCAGGATCATTTCATGCAAGTTTCAGCCAAATCGCAACGGTAGAACTTGAGAAGTTCAAAATGTGTTTTCAAGATGGCGGCTGTGGCGGCCATCTTGGGTTTCGGATCAACCTAAAAAATAACAACACTTTGTCAGGACCATGTCAGGATCATTTCATGCAAGTTTCAGTCAAATCGCACCGGTAGAACTTGAGAAGAAGTTCAAAATGTGTTTTCAAGATGGCGGCTTTGGCGGCCATCTTGGATTTCGGATCGACCCGAAAAATTATAAACAACACTTTGTCGGGACCATGTCAGGATCATTTCATGCAAGTTTCAGTCAAATCGCACCGGTAGAACTTGAGAAGAAGTTCAAAATGTGTTTTCAAGATGGCGGCTGTGGCGGCCATCTTGGATTATGGATCGACCCGAAAAATAACAACACTTTGTCGGGACCATGTCAGGATCATTTCATGCAAGTTTCAGCCAAATCGCACCGGTAGAACTTGAGAAGAAGTTCAAAATGTGTTTTCAAGATGGCGGCTGTGGTGGCCATCTTGGATTTCGCATCAACCCGAAAAATAACAACACTTTGTTAGGACCATATCAGGATCATTTCATGCAAGCTTCAGCCAAATCACAACGGTAGAACTTGAGAAGAAGTTCAAAATGTGTTTTCAAGATGGCGGCTGTGGCGGCCATCTTGGGTTTCGGATCAACCTAAAAAATAACAACACTTTGTCAGGACCATGTCAGGATCATTTCATGCAAGTTTCAGTCAAATCGCACCGGTAGAACTTGAGAAGAAGTTCAAAATGTGTTTTCAAGATGGCGGCTTTGGCGGCCATCTTGGATTTCGGATCGACCCAAAAAATAACAACACTTTGTTGGGACCATGTCAGGATCATTTCATGCAAGTTTCAGTCAAATCGCACCGGTAGAACTTGAGAAGAAGTTCAAAATGTGTTTTCAAGATGGCGGCTGTGGCGGCCATCTTGGATTATGGATCGACCCGAAAAATAACAACACTTTGTCGGGACCATGTCAGGATCATTTCATGCAAGTTTCAGTCAAATCGCACCGGTAGAACTTGAGAAGAAGTTCAAAATGTGTTTTCAAGATGGCGGCTGTGGCGGCCATCTTGGATTTCGCATCAACCCGAAAAATAACAACACTTTGTCAGGACCATATCAGGATCATTTCATGCAAGCTTCAGCCAAATCACAACGGTAGAACTTGAGAAGAAGTTCAAAATGTGTTTTCAAGATGGCGGCTGTGGCGGCCATCTTGGGTTTCGGATCAACCTAAAAAATAACAACACTTTGTCAGGACCATGTCAGGATCATTTCATGCAAGTTTCAGTCAAATCGCACCGGTAGAACTTGAGAAGAAGTTCAAAATGTGTTTTCAAGATGGCGGCTGTGGCGGCCATCTTGGATTATGGATCGACCCGAAAAATAACAACACTTTGTCGGGACCATGTCAGGATCATTTCATGCAAGTTTCAGCCAAATCGCACCAGTAGAACTTGAGAAGAAGTTCAAAATGTGTTTTCAAGATGGCGGCTGTGGCGGCCATCTTGGATTTCGGATCGACCCGAAAAATAACAACACTTTGTCGGGACCATGTCAGGATCATTTCATGCAAGTTTCAGCCAAATCGCACCGGTAGAACTTGAGAAGAAGTTCAAAATGTGTTTTCAACATGGCGGCTGTGGCGGCCATCTTGGATTTCGGATCGACCCGAAAAATAACAACACTTTGTCGGGACCATGTCAGGATCATTTCATGCAAGTTTCAGTCAAATCGCACCGGTAGAACTTGAGAAGAAGTTCAAAATGTGTTTTCAAGATGGCGGCTGTGGCGGCCATCTTGGATTTCGGATCGACCCGAAAAATAACAACACTTTGTCGGGACCATGTCAGGATCATTTCATGCAAGTTTCAGCCAAATCGCACCGGTAGAACTTGAGAAGAAGTTCAAAATGTGTTTTCAAGATGGCGGCTGTGGCGGCCATCTTGGATTTCGGATCGAACCGAAAAATAACAACACTTTGTCGGGACCATGTCAGGATCATTTCATGCAAGTTTCAGCCAAATCGCACCGGTAGAACTTGAGAAGAAGTTCAAAATGTGTTTTCAAGATGGCGGCTGTGGCGGCCATCTTGGATTTCGGATCGACCCGAAAAATAACAACACTTTGTCGGGACCATGTCAGGATCATTTCATGCAAGTTTCAGTCAAATCGCACCGGTAGAACTTGAGAAGAAGTTCAAAATGTGTTTTCAAGATGGCGGCTGTGGCGGCCATCTTGGATTTCGGATCGACCCGAAATATAACAACACTTTGTCGGGACCATGTCAGGATCATTTCATGCAAGTTTCAGCCAAATCGCACCAGTAGAACTTGCGAAGAAGTTCAAAATGTGTTTTCAAGATGGCGGCTTTGGCGGCCATGTTGGATTTCGGATCGACCCGAAAAATAACAACACTTTGTCGGGACCATGTCAGGATCATTTCATGCAAGTTTCAGCCAAATCGCACCGGTAGAACTTGAGAAGAAGTTCAAAATGTGAAAAGTTAACGCACGGCGGACGGCGCACGGCGGACGGCGCACGGCGCACGGCGGACGGCGGACGACGACGGACGAAACATGATGACTATAGGTCATCCTGACCCTTCGGGACAGTTGGAGTCCACAGTGAAAAAAATATTCAACCAGGTGACCATGTTACGTACTATTACAGGACACCATATGGTAACAGGGGAAAACAGAGGGTTTCCATCTACATTGTAGTTAAAGGTTATAAATTACTTTTGTTGTTCAACTAGCTTAGATATCTCTGTGGTTTCTTACCTAGCTTAGATATCTCAGTGGTTTCTTACCAAGCGTAGATATCTCTGGTTTCTTACATAGCTTAGATGTCTCTGTGGTTTCTTACCTACCTTAGTATCTCTGGTTTCTTACCTAGCTTAGATATCTCTGGTTTCTTACCTAGCTTAGATATATCTGTGGTTTCTTACCTAGCTTAGATATCTCTGGTTTCTTACCTAGCTTAGATATCTCTGGTTTCTTACCTAGCTTAGATATCTCTGTGGTTTCTTACCTACCTTAGTATCTCTGGTTTCTTACCTAGCTTAGATATCTCTGGTTTCTTACCTAACATAGATATCTCTGGTTTCTTACCTAGCTTAGATATCTCTGGTTTCTTACCTAGCATAGATATCTCTGGTTTCTTACCTAGCTTAGATATCTCTGGTTTCATACCTAGCTTAGATATCTCTGGTTTCTTTCCTATCATATATATCTCTGGTTTCTTACCTAGCTTAGATATCTCTTGTTTCTTTCCTATCATATATATCTCTGGTTTCTTACCTAGCTTAGATATCTCTGGTCTCTTACCTAACTTAGATATCCCTGGTTTCTTACCTAGCTTAGATATCTCTGGTTTCTTACCCAGCTTAGATATCTCTGGTTTCTTACCTAGCTTAGATATCTCTTGATTCTTTCCTATCATATATATCTCTGGTTTCTTACCTAGCTTAGATATCTCTGGTTTCTTACCTAGCTTAGATATCTCTGGTTTCTTTCCTATCATATATATCTCTGGTTTCTTACCTAGCTTAGATATCTTTTGTTTCTTTCCTGTCATAGATATCTGTGGTTTCTTACCTAGTTTAGATATCTCTGGTTTCTCAAATGTGTCCTTCCATAGAGAATCCAGGAACAGAGAACTGTACATGTTATCCAAGGCTCCCAGGTGTTTCCCTATACAACTTGCACCTGTAACGATAAAATAACATACAAAAATATTTTTATTTGATGCTTAATCATCAAGACATTGCTATACCAGATACACATTACATTGTTTTCTCCTTTAGTAACATACTATATATATCAACATTAAATAGTTGTCTCCCCTTAAATACCAAAAACACAATAAATTTACTGTACCTTCACTTACAATAACAACACAAGATTCTCCTATGAGAAATAAAGCTATCACAGGCTTCTGTCTATGTTAATAGAAATAATCCAATACAATTTGGTTACTTCCCCTGGTGAAATAATGCAGACAATCAAATAGATATCATACACTGAAATCTCCATAATAAGCCTGATTTGAAAATAGGCCGCTCTTGAAAGTAAGCCTTAGATTTTTTACAGTCAACTGTATCTTGAAAACATGCCGGTTTTGAAAATAGGCCGCACTTAATTAGTAAGTCTTGATTACTTCCAAGAAAATTACCTTAAACATCTAATACCTTACTTTATTATATGCATAAATACGTATACATGCATATTTGTATTAACAAGATCTAATTGTGACGGGTGCTGTCACATAAAGTTCCCGCAATCTCCACAGAGCCTCACTTGACAAGAGTGACCTCTCCTGAATGATGACGTGACATTGTTTTACCGGTAAACAAATTATTTTGCAGAAGAAAAACGGTTTTTGAAAAGTCACATCATTTAAATCTGATATATTAGGAACAGCAATGTCTATAATTGTATATGATTTGTGTTCTTAACCATGTTCCTTTTTGTTCAATTTTGACCAATTGCATGACGTGGCGGCCATCTTGGTTCTTGGACTGCGAAAGTTGCACATCTACAGGTCACCGAAAATGACCTCAAAATAGTTTAATGTCACTAGTAACAATATGATCTAGAACTTAACAAGAGGCCCATGGGCCTTAACGGTCACCTGAGTTCAGATACAGAATGAAACAAAGACATGCATATAAACACTATATATTGACCCATCAGGCCCTTGAAGTCAGTCAGTGATTTTATAAATTTGACTTTTTAATCTATGAAGATTATTTGGTTCCATCAAATCTGTGAATTTAGAAGAAAGATTTTTGAAATGTTATCCATTTTGACCCCTTTTGGTCCCACCCCTCTGGCCCCTGGGGGCTGGGCAGGACCAATATGGATATGATGTTAAAATGCTATCTCAGGCTAATAATTCTAACCCAGATTGACTTATTTCCTATGAAAACTAAGCAAATAATGGTCCTAAATGTGTTTTTCCTATATAAATTATAGTAAATTTGACCCCCTCCCCAGGGGAAAATCGGAGATCCCAGGGCCATGAAATTCACAATTTTTTGTAAAGGGCCTTAAGTCCTTCCAATCTATCAAGAGTATCTGGTTCCATCAAATCTGTGAATTCAAAAAGAAGATTTTTGAAATTACCATTTTGACCCCTTTTGACTCCGCCCCTCTGGCCCCTGAGGGTCGGCCATGACCAATATGGATATGATGTTAAAATGCTATTTCAGGCTAATAATTCTAACCCAGTTTGACTAATTTCCTATGAAAAAAAGGCAAATAATGTTCATAAATGTGTTTTTTCTAAATAAACTAAAGTAAACTTAACCCCCTCCCCAGGGGAAAACATGAGACCCCAGGGTTATCAAATTCACAATTTTTGTAAAGGACTGTAAGATCTTTCCATCTATGTAGAGTATTTGATTCTACCAGTTCCAGTATTTCAGAAGAAGATTTTTGAAGTATTAGCCTATTTGACCCGTTTTGGCCCCGCCCCTAAGGTCTCTGGGGATCAGTCATGAAAAATTTGTTAATAAGATTCAATGGCCATCACATAGGGATAATTGGGACGACATTTGACTAATTTCCTATTATAATGACTAAATAATGCTCAAAAATGTGTTTTCTCTATATAAACTATAGTTAACTTAACCCCCTCCCCAGGGGGAAACGTGAGACCCCCGGGGTCATATAATTCACAATTTTCATAAAACACCTTAGACCTGTCCATCTATGAAAAGTATTTGATTCTACCTACCATTTCCAGTATTTAAGAAGATTTTTAAAGTTTTAGCCTATTTGCCCCTTTTGGCCCCGCCCCTCTGCCCGAGGGTGTTGACCAGGACCAATATAGATATGATATTTATAGGCTATTAATTCCAAACAAGTTTGACTCATTTCTTATGAAAATTGAGCAAAAAATGCTCATAAATGTGTTTTCCCTATATAAACTATAGTAAACTTGACCCCTTCCCCAGGGGGAAACTTGAGACCCCAGGGTCATATAATTCACAATTTTGGTAAAGGACCTCAAGACCTTTACCTCTATGAAGAGTATGTGATTCTACCATTTCCAGAATTTCAGAAGAAATTTTTTGAAGTTATAGCCTATTTGACCAATTTTGACCAGTCATGGAAAATTGGTTAAAAGGATTCAATGGCCATCTCATACTGATAATTCTGACAATATTTGACTCATTTCCTATTACAAATGATCAAATAATACTTAAAAATGTGTTTTCCCTATATAAACTACAGTAAACTTAACCCCCTCCCCAGGGGGAAACCTGAGACCTCAGGGTCATATAATTCACAATTTTTGTAAAGGACCTTAGGACCTTTCTATCGATGAAGAGTATTTCATTCCATCACATCTGTGAGTGGAGAAGAAGATTTTTGAAATTTTAGTCAATTTTACCCCTTTTGGCCCCTCCCATAGCTCCCTGGGGGGGGGGGACCATATGATTCACAATTTTGATTGGCCTTGTGCCTTAGAAGGTTTGTGCAAAATTTCATCGAAATTGCTTCAGCAATTTTGGAGAAGAAGTCGAAAATGTAAATTGTTTACGGATATACGACGGACGACGACGGACAAAAGGCGATTAGAAAAGGTCACTTCGTCTCAGGTGACCTAAAAATACAATGAATATGAATTTGGACCTAAAATGGATCCCTTGCTGATCAGTGAATAATAACTCTTACTGGTTTTAGAAAATTTGAAACAGTCACAAAATTTGTTTTCTTACTCATAATTTTTTTATTTTTCACTTCAAAAATTTAGAATCTGATTTAAACTACATATTGAAACAGATTCCAGACAAATCGGAACAGTAGTTAAATATCTATAAGCGGTTCAATTTTGAACAATGAAAGGCTGTGGCGGCCATCTTGGATGCTGGTCGGAAAAAATGACACCGGTTGACACATCTGCAGGTCACCAAATATGACCTCGCAAAATTTCATGGTGATTCGACTTATAGTTTTTGAGAAAATGGTCAGACAAAGTCGCGGTGGAAAAGAAGAACCAGAAGAAAAAGAAGAAGAAACGGAGCAAACACACTAAGTTCCCCACTATGTTTGGAGAACTTAATTATCATAAATAATCTATGTACTTTTTATATATTTATTTTCTTTTGGTGTGAATATTCCATTTGAACACTGATGACAAGTGTCAAATGCAAGTCAGTCTGGTAAGTAAGCCTATCATACCTTACAGGATAAATGACTTCAAAGATAAGACAGACTTAAAAATAAGCCGGTCCTGAAAATAAGCCTGGAATTTAAGAATATAAGCTGTGGCTTATTATCGAGATTTTAGGGTTTATCAAACATTACATATCCCTACTTTACTTACCAAATGGTATGACTAGAAAGCGCACATAGTTCTGCCAGTCATGAGGTTTGGCCGAGAACTGTTCTACATATGGTCGTAGTACTGAGTTGATATAACCATCTCCCCCAGCGATGCCGACCTTCACCGGATGTGGACTTTTGGAGTTACTGTTACAACTGTAAAGGGAGATAACTCAGATTCACAAATCAAATGTATAATGAATATAGAAATTTAACAACTCTTTTATCCTATACTGTCCTTGTTTGTCTTAAAACACAAATGCTTAGATTTTCCCAAAACAACACAATGCAAATGCCTACAATTTTTAACATACTGGGGGGTACATTACAATATCTGTTTGACAACTACAGTTTTTGTATCAGTATTAATGTAAGCACAATTTAAACAGTTGAATCAGGCTAACCTGAACCTTTATGTAGTCTTATTGTTAAAATGTAATTTTTTTGGTTTCTGCAAAACATTAATAAATCCAGAAACTTAACAACTAAACAATGGTTATGGCAGTGTCACTGAAAAACATACTTACAATTTTTGTATTTTCGTTACAAGAAAACTCATGGCTGCCTTCACATCAGCATCCCCACACGTACAGATCACCTTGAGCTGCTTCTCCTGAAGTTTCTGGACCATCAACTGTACCAAGAATTATGATCATGTAGTCACTGGATAGAAACACAGTCAATAGTTACTAAACATGCACTAAATAACGAAATAGTCGTGTTACTGGTGTAAGTTTGTCAGCACTCAATCAGGGAAAATAGTCTGTTAAAATCAATTGATTAACCATACAGTTAAATATTAATTTTTCAAAAACAGGACAATTTGACAAATTAGACGGAGTCCCCCAAATGTATGTGGCATGATGCACAGGGATCTTAGTATTAGGTACAGTTTATAAACAGGGCCCAGTTTTGTGAACATTCCTTAAATTTAAGGAATCCCTTTACTTAAAATCCTCCATAGGAAAGCATTACAGATTTCAAGGAAGGCTCCATAACTTTAAGATTTTTTCCTTAAATTTTGTAATGCTTTCCCATGGGGGAATTTAAGTCGAGGAATGTTCATGAAATTGGGCCCAGTATATTTGGATTCATATTCAGATGTTTTATGGGTCTAAATAAAAACAGTCCTACTATACATGCTGAATAATAGGAGAAGGATGGAAAGCTCACCAAGACGAAAAATCTTGTTTTCATTCAGGGTATATCAGATTGTAAAAAATACATAGGGTATATTAATGAAACATAAAGGGTATAGTAATGGTATAATAAGTGTATTAATTGTATATTGAGGGTGTAAATTGAAGGTAAATATCAATGGTAGACAGAGTAAATATTAATGGTAAATTGAAGATATATTAGTGGTAAATTGAGGGTATATTAATGGTACATTGAGGGTATATTAATGGTATATTGAGAATATATTAATGGTACATTGAGGGTATATTAATGGTATATTGAGGGTATATTAATGGTACATTGAGGGTATATTAATGGTATATTGAGGGTATATTAATGGTACATTGAGGGTATATTAATGGTACATTGAGGGTATATTAATGGTACATTGAGGATATATTAATGGTACATTGAGGGTATATTAATGGTACATTGAGGGTATATTAATGGTATATTGAGGATATATTAATGGTACATTGAGGGTATATTAATGGTACATTGAGGATATATTAATGATAAATTGAGGGTATATTAATGGTACATTGAGGATATATTAATGATAAATTGAGGGTATATTAATGGTACATTGAGGGTATATTAATGATAAATTGAGGGTATATTAATGGTACATTGAGGGTATATTAATGGTACATTGAGGGTATATTAATGGTACATTGAGGGTATATTAATGGTACATTGAGGGTATATTAATGGTACATTGAGGGTATATTAATGGTATATTGAGGGTATATTAATGGTACATTGAGGGTATATTAATGGTACATTGAGGGTATATTAATGGTATATTGAGGATATATTAATGGTACATTGAGGATATATTAATGATAAATTGAGAATATATTAATGGTACATTGAGGGTATATTAATGGTACATTGAGGGTATATTAATGGTACATTGAGGGTATATTAATGATAAATTGAGAATATATTAATGGTACATTGAGGGTATATTAATGGTACATTGAGGGTATATTAATGATAAATTGAGGGTATATTAATGGTATATTGAGGGTATATTAATGGTACATTGAGGATATATTAATGATAAATTGAGGGTATATTAATGGTACATTGAGGATATATTAATGATAAATTGAGGGTATATTAATGGTACATTGAGGATATATTAATGGTACATTGAGGGTATATTAATGGTATATTGAGGATATATTAATGGTACATTGAGGATATATTAATGGTACATTGAGGGTATATTAATGGTACATTGAGGGTATATTAATGGTACATTGAGGGTATATTAATGGTATATTGAGGGTATATTAATGGTACATTGAGGGTATATTAATGGTATATTGAGGGTTTATCTTAATTAAGGGTATATAAAGATAATTGAGGATATATTAATGGTAAATTGAGGGCATATTAATGAAGGATTTATTAATTGTACATGGAGGTATAATAAAAGTACATTGAGAATATATTAATGGTACATTGAGGGTATATTAATGGTATATTGAGGGTATATTAATGGTACATTGAGGGTATATTAATGGTATATTGAGAATATATTAATGGTACATTGAGGGTATATTAATGGTACATTGAGGGTATATTAATGGTATATTGAGAATATATTAATGGTACATTGAGGGTATATTAATGGTATATTGAGGGTATATTAATGGTACATTGAGGATATATTAATGGTACATTGAGGGTATATTAATGGTATATTGAGAATATATTAATGGTACATTGAGGGTATATTAATGGTACATTGAGGGTATATTAATGGTATATTGAGAATATATTAATGGTACATTGAGGATATATTAATGATAAATTGAGGGTATATTAATGGTACATTGAGGATATATTAATGATAAATTGAGGGTATATTAATGGTACATTGAGGGTATATTAATGGTACATTGAGGATATATTAATGGTACATTGAGGGTATATTAATGGTACATTGAGGGTATATTAATGGTACATTGAGGGTATATTAATGGTACATTGAGGATATATTAATGGTAAATTGAGGGTATATTAATGGTACATTGAGGGTATATTAATGGTACATTGAGGGTATATTAATGGTACATTGAGGGTATATTAATGGTACATTGAGGATATATCAAAGGTAAATTGAGGGTATATTAATGGTACATTAAGGGTTTATCTTAATTAAGGGTATATAAAGATAATTGAGGATATTATTAATGGTAAATTGAGGGCATATTAATTGTAAATTGCGTATATATTAACGGTACATTGATGGTATATTAATGATAAATTGAGGGTATATTAATGGTACATTGAGGGTATATTAATGGTATATTGAGGGTTTATCTTAATTAAGGGTATATAAAGATAATTGAAGATATATCAATGGTAAATTGAGGGCATATTAATGAAGGATTTATTAATTGTACATGGAGGTATAATAAAAGTACATTGAGGGTATATTAATGGTAAATTGAGGATAATTAATGGTACAGTCAAACCTCGATGTATCGAAGTTCAAGGGACCGTCAGAAAAACTTCGAAACATCGAGACTTCGAATTATTTGCGGTTGAAATTAGACCAATTTTTTTTACCCCATGACCAACTGTGGTAGTTGTGTAGTTACATGTTGTCTCCGTTCCGTAAACTTTATAATTATTGTGTTTACCACAAGCAAAACAAAATAAAAACGAAGTATGCAATTAATCACATGTATTGCTATCGTTAGCAATACATACGTATATTATAAACAAGACTTACGTGAACTAGGCCTAGGCCTAACCCATGTACAAGTGTTCGTTTGGTGACTTTTAAGCGATGGTTAATATTACGGAATGAATATAAAAACGAAGACAAGTTGTAAAAACATAAACTAAACAGGAGGAACCGAAAGCGCTACAACACCTTCAAAATACTTGCTCCAGTATTTATGCCAAAGTTGTGCAATGTAACAGTTTTGAGTATGAGTTACTAATAATGTCGCTCGCTATTTACCGTTCCATAAATTCTACAAACCGCTACCAATGGCGGCGGCGAACATCGAAAACGACTGACTGTATCTTTGCCGTACTAATGATTTACTAACGCAGCTTGTAAAAACAAAGCACCGGGTATCGGCCTGATTAGTGATATTAAATATCTTTATGATATCAAGCAAGCAACACAAGCTGTCATAATCCCTATTGTCCGGGAAAGGGCCGTCGTGAGACAGTTAGGTGTGACAGCATGCCTCGGGGTATCGGCGAACACCTGATCTGTACAGGTAAATTTTTATTCGAATCATCGAGTGTCAGTTACCTATGATTCTATAACAAATGGTCCATGATGAAAGTTCGATACATCAAGAACTTCGATTCATAAAACTTCGATTCATACATGGGTTAGTTAGTAATGTTATATAGTGAAGAAATTCGGGACCAGACAAAAAGTTTGATACAGCGAGAAATTTGATTCATCGAAGTTCGAATCATCGAGGTTTGACTGTACATTGAGGGAAAATATTATTTAAGGGTATATCAATGGTACATTGAGGGTATATTAATGGTAAATTGAGGGTATATTAATTAAGGGTAAATATTATTGGGCATTTTGAGGGTTTATATTTATTATACAATGAGGATGTATAATGGTACATTGAGGGTATATATTAATTATACAATGAGGATGTATAATGGTACATTGAGGGTATATATTAATTATACAGTGAGGATGTATAATGATACATTGAGGGTATACCAACCTGTCCTTGCCACTCGACTGTATTGACGAGAACAACATTCTCTGGAAGAAGATCATCTGAACCTCCTAGAACAGCACTTAACTGATCCAACAAGGCCTTTCTGGGCTGAAACAGAAAACCATATAGATATATAGTCAGTAGCTTATAACCAATATCGTCATGCTGTGGTATTAATATAGACAGAGGATAACTGGCATAGAAGACATATGAGTTTAATTCTGCCAGGTTCATATGCATGATTCAATGAGATATTTGTGTGGCTCATTGCGCTTACTAGTTGTTCACACATTGTTTTATGTTTTTAACCATTTTCAAAACGACATTGTTGGTAATAAACCTTGTAACAAATTTCTATGACGATTAGGTAAATCAATGTTCGTCAACTTTACAACAATTGCTGAAAATATACCACAGAAATGCCTCATTGAATTACACTGAACCTGTTGCTATAACTACTTACCAAGCTGCAAAACAAAAACATGCAAAATGCAAAACTAAAAACAAAAGCTTTGTTCTGTTAAGCCTAGATTAAGTTGTACTATATGTAGTAACATGTATATGTATCAAAGCCTGGTGGGTTTTTTTTACCTGCAAACATCAAAACATCAGCCTAATTATTTTGATGAAGGTCTGTGTATATTTGAATGGTAAGGTAGCGAGTTTTGTATACTCAAAATTACACCAAAACGAAGAACATAAGGAGGAAACAATATCTATATTTTAACTATGCATCAATTATTCTAATATCATAATAATAAATTACAAAACACATCAATAATCTTTATACACATATTTCATCAACTTTAAGAAAAATATGTTAAATTCATGAAACAAATTGCTCAACCTCATTATCTTGCTTTTAGCAGCGTTTAAACAAAATTAATTTTCAAGATCGATCATCCAAGAATTTTTGCAACTCTATAGTTGGAATGTAATGTTACAGAAATCCTCAATAGGGTGTAAGATAATGAGGTTCAACTATAATACATTTTTATCAGTGTCTAGGTTAAAAGTTGATTTTATCACATTTACTTTCACTGTAGGAATTAGAACACCATTGTATTAATAAAAGATGAAAAAATGGGAAAATATGAAACAATGAATAAAGCTGATATTATGTTACAGAAGCAATGTTCAATCTAGGACTAAATATAAGAATTCAATCAGTTTTGATAAAATGTTAATTGAAAGCTATATAACTCAAAACATATTATACTGTACTAATTGCCCAGAATTAATTTTAACACTTCATTAATTAAGTCACTAAATAGTTGTTACAAAATATTTGAATGTACATGTGTATACAATTGATTTACAAGTCTGTATATAGAAGTGTATATATTCTATATGATGTGACACAATTCCTATCAACACATTTTTGCAATATATTTTGACAATATCTATATAAATACATTCAACTCGACAGAAAGCCGAATCCAAATGCTTGATTCACTTTCTTAGATATAATGATATTCACAGGAAAAAAATATTAATGAATCATACAGTAGAGTACCGGATTCTAATACTAATTAAATCAAAGTTTCAAAATACTCTGTAAATTATTGAAAGTCAAAATATGACTGATTTTAAGTCAATAACTCTAGAATCAATGACCACTCATGGATCATTAAATACAAAAGATCACTGAACTATGCAATCTAAATAACTTTTCTGAGGTTTACACAATGACAAGAATCAAAATGCTTTTATTTTACTGCATAAAATCTGGACATTAATTTGAAAACTTAAAAAAAAATAAAAGGTATTTTATGGAACTTGCAGCATCAAAATTGTATAACTCCACACAGATGAGACTCCACTACACTACAACACCTGATGTTTTATTTCATAGATGTTCTACCCTTTTATAACATAAGGGAGATCATTCATTTATTTTCAAAGTGGTTTCACAGATTAAAGAAAATTCATTGAAGTCAATGTAAGGATTAATATATTAGAATTAAATGACATTTATGTAATGACAGAATATCTTGGGATAGGTAAGGCACCTTCATGATTTTATATGGAAAAGATTGAGTGAAATATGTACATGTAAATACTAAATTGAATGAATTGAATTCACGCAGAAACTGATATTATCTTTTTAATTGTGTCTCATAGTAGTACAAAATTCAGGTCTAAACATCATCTTATGTTGTACAGATTGAGTGTATTTACTTATTATCATCGAATTTGAAGTTAAAAATTAATTATATCTCATGCAGAACTATCAGGAGATGTCAAATTGTGGATCTGTATTGAAGTTGGAGCCACAAATGCAATAAAACAGACAATGGTTAGTATATGGGAAATGTGATCTTCATACCTGACATGCATACCACTCCTTATATATTGGGTATGTAGGTCATTCCTTCATACATGCATCATAACATCAGACGATAATTCAATAACAACAGATGATTGAGGAATAAAAAGATCAGGACAACTGATGTTTTTATCATAGAGTTATAATGTTCATTAGGAGTAACATACATACATGTATTCAATTTGAAGTGAAAAAAAAACATCCAATCAGAAAACCTTTCTCTCAATTACTCATAGAACAAATTCTACATAAGACTAACAACCAATCAAAAAAAACCTTACTTTCAGTTTTTCACAGAAATATTTCATATTTAAAATAAAACATATATATCAAAACGCTTTTTATTACTTTCAATCTTCACATATTGAATTTCACAAATAAGGGAAAACAACCTATTTAAAAGCATAAACCTACAACTTTCAGGTTTTTATAACATCAAGCTTACTACAATGGCACACTTTGTGTTTAGTTGGTGTTCCGTGATAAACAAACACACAGAGGTCATCAGCAAACGATAGTGGCATTGAGTATGGTATAACTATACAAAGATAATGTAAGTTAAGTCTTAGCAGGTAAATATCTGGTCTAATATCATAATCTACCTAATATCAGAAATGACAAAGGGTCTTAGAACACCATTTTCTCCTCGATCACTACTACATAATACATTCCTAGAAAGTTGTGTATAGTACTATAGAATGTGTAGAATCCTGGCATTATAACTACCACAGTCATACAGAGTTTGGTCCATAGCGAACTTTCTTTGGAGAAAACTGAACACTACAAGCAAGGACTATGGATAAGAGCGATAGAATTTATGGCCACTCGTGAAAGCACTTTCTGTTGCATGAAATTCTAAACTATAGCACTCCCAAGAAGAGTTGTTTTAGAAGGAGATCATAACGCAGTTAGAATCAATATGAAATGTGTATAGGTGGTTGATGGAAGGCTTCAACAAAATTAAAGCAAAAACAAAATAAATGAAATTTAAAGGTTAATAAATGCTTTTCTGCTCCTCATAAAACGTGATGGCATTTATCTGAGGCATAAGAACATGTGAACTAAAACTGTAATATAGCACACATAGAACTTATAAAATTATTAAGATAAAATATGGATTCTGAATCATCAAGGCGATCTTAAAATTCATAGGTGTTGAAACCCTTTAATTTACTTATCAAACTTCATGAAGTCCCCCCCCCCCAAGAGAAGAAATAAAGGTCAAAAGTGGTGGTGGTCTTATTACATGTATTTATCACATAATCCTCTTGATATCAAGTGACTTTGCCTGTGTAATATTTTGTCACTAGTATAATATGACCTGGAGCGTTTTTCCTTGGTTGGAAATTTATAGTGACGTCATGACAGAAACAATACAATGACGAGACAAAATGGCGACCATGTCGCTGGATTTTTGCAATACCTTTTGATGTGAAATTCTTCGAAATGAAAGTTGTTGTAGTTATGTGATGAAAAATTATCTTAAATTTACGTTCATTTCATATGAGATTTTATGAAACTTGCCTCGAAGTTTTAATTTTTGCTCCCCAACGCATGCAAAAATAAAAACTTCTAAGACTCATTTTATTAAATCTCATATGAAATGAACCCTCATTTAAGATCTTATATATATGGTGTTTACATTGAAGGTGATACACAAATAAATACATGTACTTGGAACAGATAAAAATTCTTTTTAAAATATTCTTGTTTAATGTTACCCTTATAATTGTTCTGTTGGCCTAGATTCAGTTAAGATTGATCAAATGATTAATAGTTATGAAATATAAAGCATTAAGATATCTATGGTTCTACAAGAGTCACAAGCACTGCTTTCTCTCAGCAAATCCTCTCAAAATATATAATCAAAATTACATTAAATTGAACAAGAGATCCTTTGGGCCTGTATCACTGATCTAGATGTCTTAATGAATTTAAACTGGACCAATTAAGATTATCTCATCGTAAGTAACTTAGTAAAGTAAGTTAGGTCTATGACAAATAACTGAAACTTTACCTAAAATTGCAAAATTCTATCTGGTATCGAATGTCCTGTAGGCTTAAATACAAACGTCTATCTATTACTGTAAACTGGCAGAGAACAAACAATAAGAGCATGGTTTGAAGCTTTACCTGTTACACAATGTACTGTACAAAATAATCGGGTTGGATTTTAATATCTATATATATAACCAAGATTGCCTTTAAAACTGGTTAACACTAAAAAAAGTTCAAACCTATTTGGTTCATATCTATAGTTATCGTCAGTCTTTACCAAGACTCTTGGGGCTTAGAAACACAAAGATGAAGGTTAATCAAATTGTTAAAGTAGGAAGCTACTTAATATTTTCATGAATCAAAAGTGCAGCAATCACCTTGGCATTAACCTTAACACCCTAAAAATAATTGATATTTAATTGACCTAATTATGTATTAAGTTTGATTAAGGTCTGTCAAAGAATCCCACTATACATTTATGACTGATAAAACCACAATTTGATGAACAAAGTAAATCATGTACCCCCCCATCTTTTCCCACCTATCTTCTTGATTAATTTAACCAAAAAATGTCTTTCCATTTTACAGATTCTTATTAGATACATGATTTGGGAAAAAAAAGTAAAAACAGAATAATTCCACTTCAATCAGGAAATCTTGCATTCCAAACCAGGTGAAATCAAGCTGAAAAACATGCTTGGTGTATATATATACGATTGTGAAGTATATGGGTTAGTATCCATCACTCCCGCGTGTGTCTCTGACATTTCAAAGTGCACACATGAAAAACAAACCCGAAATCTAAATCTAAAATACATGTATAGTTCTATCATTCTTTTAAAGGAGAAACAAAACCACCAAAGATGAAAAAAAATAAGAGAGAAAAAAATAAGTTTTTAAAAAAAAAACCAAGAGAAGACTGAAGAAAACAGTGCAGTGAAAGCTAGCTGAGTGAAAGGCATGAGAAAACAATGGGTAAATGTATGCTGGCAAGGTTTCGACAGCCTAATGGTATGAATATGCAAATGAGTCTGGTCAGTCCAATACCACACTGTGTTAAATGGTTACTGACCGAACCCTCAACCACTCCAGTACTATTCCGGCGAACTAGTTGTTTCACATCCTTCTTCACTTGTTTTTCTCGGTATGAGCGGCTCCGCATGCGGGACATCTTGGGTTTCAGTTTTGGAGATTTGGGCTTGCTGTGCGATTCGACCTGGTCCGCATCAGTATCGCGGTCCTATATACACCCAAACAGATGAGCTTGTGATCACAGTTAACTCACCTAATTAGCTAATACAGTAATTAGTTGGCATGGGCTAGCTGTTATATTGTTTTATAACAAATATGATGCATAAAACAGACCTCAATGAAATATACTCTGATAATGTATGCAGCAATTCCACCCCGCCCACACACCAAGCAAAGGAACAAAATCTTAAACAAAATGCATCAACACAAACAGGTGCTTGAATTGGTTAAGCAGGTACTTAAATATATCCTAACAGTAATATTTCATATGTATATGGTTGGAAATAAACCCAAGAAGACTTTTGTGGTAAACAGACTAAAACATAAATTTATTAATGGATATATATATATATATCTAAATACCGGATACTATGGAAATGTTTCATGTTATCCAACATGTGAATAATTTTTGTATATTGCTTCATTTATCAATATTTATTTCAAATCATGTATTTATTCCTTTTCATTTATCCTTTTTATTTTTTTGGGGAGTTGGGATGCAATTCCAAAAACATTTTAGAAATAATATTGCACTACCTAATGTGGTTTAAAGAAACAATGTTTGACATCTTCTTTTAAAATATAAACTTTATTTATTTTACATCGATTGACAAATCTTGAAAGAATTGTTACAGAAAAAGATATATGAACCAACCAAAATTTGAAAAATTCTTCAGAACCTTTCAAAATTATTTCACCCTAAATTTATCATTATGTAGATTTGAAAAAATAAAAGATTTTCTTAATTCAATTTCCATCAAATTACATTCATATACATATATAACCAAGTCTTTCCAACCATCTGAGCTTGATTTAGCCGAATCTGACCGTTCATCTGTTGTTTTGTAGGTATTTGGAAGGCAATTTATTTATAAGTAAAACTTGATGACCTGTAAATCCATGCAGACATTTGTTGGTGCCTGAGAGGTGGAGATATAACTACAAAAGGTAGGAACAAAAGGACATTGTGGCCATACGTTACCTCACATGCCGTCGCCTTCTCTTGGCTTCCCTGAATCGAGGGCTGTATGACGCATTCCTAAATCAATTAATATGGGCCATAGATTTAGAGGTTTATAAACTAACATCCGATCTCCCGTAATTCTTAACAGATCTAATGCACCCAGTTCAAAATCAAATGTGCTGAATAACAGAATCTGTGTTGAATCTCAAAACTTATTATCCACAATAAAACCTTATACTAAAATTAATAAAGCTGATCTGAAAAGCGTTACCAACAAAACACGCTATTACATAAACATTGATTCTACCTACAAGTTAGCTGCTTTGGTTAAAAAAAAAAACATACTTCTTCCTAGGTGACATTTACTCAAGAACAACATGCAAAATATCATATTTTGATATAGTTATGTAACTGTTTTTATTTCCAATGTAACAAGATGCCCAGAGGGCCTGTGTCACTCACCAAGACAGAGGAAAAATCAGAAAATTATGGTTGTTTGAGAAAAGAATTTGTTTTGAAAACCTTTTTCAGAACCAAAAGAATCATAAGAAGTTCTAAAACTAGAAAAAATTACATCCGTCAAAAAGGCCCTGTCCCTACTAACTTGAGTAAGCAGCCTTCTTTCACCATATAGAATACTAGTTTCATTGAAATCAAAAGATTTCCATAATTTGACCTATTCAAGGGTCAGTGCACCCATTTTGGAATTTCAAAACTCTTTTAAAACTAAAACCATGATATGCAGTGCCCCTTTCCCCAAACCCTTAATGTATACTAATTTCAATTGAAAACCAACAATTCTGAATTTTCACAAAAGAAATCAAGACTGTCATCTTACATTTCTCAGAAAATTTCAAACCTCTGGTTTTACAAATGCTTTCATTTTTTACTATTATGAGTGCATACATTTTTCATCCCGTCCTTAGTCATAATTCTCTGCAGACATAGGATAAAATTGATAAATATGGACGACAAATAATTGAAGTTGCACCATAGCATGAATGAAAACAGTCCTACAAATGATCTTAACAGGTTCAGATTTGAGTCAGCAATGAAACAATGAAATAGTGACATACCAAGCAAATTAACAGAAAAAGCGAGAGACTTTTTTTCGTACAACTATAGTGAGACAGGACAGCCGAATGTGACTGATAAACATGCGGTTCTCATGCTGAAAAGCTGTATTAGATATTAATAAACCTACTGGGATCTAACTCATCCAGGCCATATTAATTACATAAATTCACAGAGACATTACACTAGAACACATTAAAAGTGTTTATTCATGTCAAAACAATGATGTTCTTTCTGTTTAATTTTCTAGTATTTTCCCCTTTTTGTTTATTCTGAGAGAGTTGGGAGATAATAGAGAGCAAGCTTAAAATTTCATAAGTAAATCTAAAGAACAAGTTTTCATTGAAGAGTCTCACCAATTCTTTTCTAGGTTATCTTCAAAATGAAAATTTTCTAACAATGAAATTTTCATCAAAATTTTTAATTTTTATTTTAAAAATTCTTTAAACATTTGCTGTTTAGCCTTAATGACAAGAGGCCCATGGGCCTTAACGGTCCCCTGAGTTAGAATATATAATGAAACAAATAATGAAACAAATTAAAAGACATATAAACACTATATGCTGGGTCTTGAAGTTAGTCAGTGATTTATAAATTTGACTTTTTAGACTATGAAGAGTATTTGCTTCCATCAAACCTGTGAACTAAGAAGTATTTTTTGAAATCTTAATCATTTTGACCTTATTTGGTCCTGCCCCTCTGGTCCCCCAGGGGGTTATCGAGAACTGATATGGATGTTAAAATGCTATATCTTAGGCTAATAATTCTAATCAAGTTTGACTACTTTCCTATGAAAATTGGGCAAATAATGTTCACAAATATGTTTTTCCTATATAAACTAAAGTAAACTTGACCCCTCCCCAGGGGATAACGTGAGACCCCAAGGTCATATAATTCACAATTTTTGTAAAACACCTTAAGACCTTTCCATCTATAATAATTTGTTTCTACTATTTCCAGAATTTTAGAAGATTTTTGACTATCTGACCCTTTTTTAGCCCCGCCCCTCTGCCACCAGGGGTCGGCCTAGACCAATATGGATATGATATTAAAACGTTATCTCAGGCTAATAATTCTAACCAAGTTGGACTCATTTCCAATGAAAATTGAGCAAAAAATGCTCATAAATGTGTTTTCCCTATATAAACTATAGTAAATTTGACCCCCTCCCCAGGGGGAAACTAGAGACCCCAGGGTCATATAATTCAAAATTTTTGTAAAGGACCTGAAGACCTTTTTATCTATTAAAAGTATTTGATTCTACCATTTCCAGAATTTCAGTAAAAGATTTTTGAAGTTTTAGCTTAATTGACCCCTTTTGACCCCGCCCCTAAGGCACCTGGGGGTCAGTCATAGAAAATTTGTTAATAGGATTAAATGGCCATCTCATATGATTCTGACAACATTTGACTCTTTTCCTATTACAAATGACCAAATAATACTCAAAAATGTGTTTTCCCTATATAAACTAAAATAAACTTAACCTCCTCCTTAGGGGGAAACTAGAGACCCCAGGGTCAAATAATTCACAATTTTTGTAAAGGACCTTAAGACCTTTTAATCTATGAACAGTATTTGATTCTACCACATCTCTGAGTAAAGAAGAAGATTTTTTGAAATTTTACTCAATTTTACCCCTTTTGGCCCCTCCCACAGCCCCCTGGGGGGTGGGGACCATATAATTCACAATTTTGATTGGCCTTATGCCTTAGAAGGTTTGTGCAAAGTTTCATTGAAATTGCTTCAGCAGTTTTGGAGAAGAAGTTGAAAAATGTAAATTGTTTACAGACATACGACGCACGACGACGGACAAATGGCGATTAGAATAGGTTACTTGAGACTTCGTCTCAGGTGACCTAAAGATGATTGCTTTAATTTTAATTTTTTATAAAAGGAAATTAATTCTAGCTCAATAAATCTTTTGAATGCTTGAAAATGCATAATATTCATTTCTAATAAAAGCGATGAACATGTCACTCATATTACATATTATGTTCTATTTACTTTATAAAGATATTTGTTCATCAACTTATGTCAAATACACATCAATGAACACAAAAACTGTATGAAATAAATAAAAATTAACAGGGACCTTGCTGGCCTCTACTCACCTGATAATAGTAATTATATCAAACATCAACATTATTTCAATAGATAGGCTTTTCGGTCCCTTGGCCTTTTGTATTTGAGAAGAAGTTACTTAATGGTAAGAGATGATGACGGACATACATTACACCACAGCATAAGCTCACTCAGACTGGTGAGCTAAATAAAGTGTACTTACAGCTAGACTGTCACTCAGACTGGTGAGCTAAATAAAGTGTACTTACAGCTAGACTGTCTGAGTCATTTTTCCTTGAACTGTTGTCGTCGCTGAGTTTGCCACTTTCCTGTACAACAACACAGAAGTCATGCACACAGATTGTTATTTACTGGGTTATAGTCACAACAACACAAGTCATGCAAATAGAATGTTATCATGTGCTAGTTGGTACTAATATCATACTTCAAACACAGATTTCTGATACACAGACTGGGTACAATTACATACATACAACTCTTATCCACACACAATTACACACAAATCTCTTATCCACACATAATTACATACAATTCTCTTATCCACACACCATTACATTCAAGTCTTTTATCCACACACAATTACATACAAGTCTTTTGTCAACACACAAATCTCTTATCCACACACAATTACATACAAGTCTTTTGTCCACATACAAATATCTTATCCACACACAATTACATGCAAGTCTTTTGTCCACACACAAATCTCTTATCCACACACAATTACATACAAATCTCTTATCCACACACAATCACATACAAATCTCTTATCCACACACAATTACATACAATTCTTTTGTCCACACACAAATCTCTTATCCAATTACAATTACATACAAATCTCTTATCCACACACAATTACATACAAGTCTTTTGTCCACACAAAAATATCTTATCCATACACAAAAAAGCTCTTATCCATATACAATAACATAAAAACTTATTATCCACATAAAACTACCCAAAAATCATATCAATGACACAATAATATACTCAAGATCCACACACACACACACACACACACACCTTAGCTATCAGAAGCTTGTTGCAAAATAAAACCAATCCACACAAAACTATACAGATAATTTTAATCCAGATACATTGCTTCTAGCCACACAACTGCACCACAAATCTCTTATCAATGCACAACTACTTCAATCTCTTAATCACACAACTACCAAACACCCATCTTATTCCCATGCAGCCACCACTCAGATATTTTATCCAAATACAAATTAATCTTCAATTTACACATAACTACTTAAATATCTTATTCACATACATCAGTAAAGATCTCTTATCCAGACAATTATACTACATTCAACAACTCAATTTTCCTCTTATGATATGTGTTACAACACATGACCTAGTAATGATACAAACACTTACTCCACTACGGTATTACAACTACCAATAGTTTTATTACACTTGTGTCAAATGTATCAGTATGATGAATGCTATGTCTGAAATTCAGACCTATGACTAAAATTCAGACAATTCTACATGCATGAAAAATTATACACTTGAAACTTTCAAAAGACACACCTTCTACAAGTAGGTTGTTTTAATTTAACAAGAGACAAAAAGACAAGTTATATATATGTAAAAGGTCTATCCGTTACTGACCAAGCATAAAACAAAAGAGGATTAATACAAAGGGCGTAACGACTGGTGGCGACTACCCTACCATGCATTATAAACATAGCCACCATAGGTAATGTACTCACCTTACTTGACTCGGAGGGGTCAAACCCATTACGGGTAAAAAATGGCCTGCAACAAACACAATTTTTTGTATCAAAAACTATAAATATAAACATTAGACACTATGTAATTAGTACAACACAATGTAACATAATTAGTATTTGTGAAATGAGGTTTTTTTAAAGGTCATGGGCCAATAAAATATAGGTCACAGTAACCTAGTTCAGCTCATGGTATATTACCATTTCTAAGTGAACCTGTGACCAATGTATGAAATTCCAGGCAAAGTTATGTAAAAGATTGATTTTGGACAAAATTTGCCTTAGATGTAGATCAAATTTCAAATATAAGTAAACTGTGTCACAGAATCATGCATGAAGTATGAATCAATAGTGACGAGCAAAATGACAAGGAAACGAAAGTAAGGACATACAGAGATAGGGACACATTAATCCTCTCTTAGGACCCTACATGAAATGGACCTTACCTCAATCTAGGTTTGGGTGTCGACACCACACTGACGGCATCCAATTCTGGTTCTGCTCCGCTGTCGCTCAAATCTTCTAATTCGTCAATTAAATCTTCGATGTCATCTGCATCAGCAGGATCTGGATTTGCATCATGGTCACAAAGTTCATGGTCAGCCTCTGAATCTAGACCCTGGAAATGATGGCAAAATGATGAAGATTAATTATAATCAAAAGTTTTAATATATACAGTCTGCAATCTTACAAATGACCTCAATTTTGTCCTTTTTTTAACTGAATTTAACATGTAATCTTCTGTTGATATTACGGTAAAGTGATGCATTTTGACCTTTGACCCATGTGGCCCTTCAAGTCTAAATGACCTCTTTCGACTCCTAATGATCTTCTTTTGCAACTTTGACCCTATGCACTCCAATGTGGCCTTTCATGACCTTTTAACCCAATCAAATGACATATGACACTTTGACCTTCTACACACTCGATGACCACATACTTTAGTATATCTCCATCTAAACCCATGCATGCTCTATCGTATGAACCTCAGTTTCCCTTAAAGTACAATTCAGATTTAGACGTTCATATATTCATGTATATATAACACACAAGGAATATAATTAGTTAACTTTAAATAACTAAACAATAAACTATGTATGATTTAAATACTATGCCTTAAGATATTGTCATCCTTAGAGAATTCTGTCGGAGTCAAATGTTTCCTATTTTCTCTTTCATAAAATAAAGTAAGAAACCCTTCTATGATTATCGTGTGGATCTGCTAGGTGAATATGAATAATATGTATCGCTTACAGGATTTACTGCATCCTTCCCACATCTGGAAGATTAGTTGGTAGGCCATTATACATTTACAATATGGGAACTATAACTGCCCCCAAAGGTGCACACATATTAAATGAATTATTTTCCTTCTAGTCATAAATGGGGAAAGTGTATCAATACCTCACCATTTACGGCACACCAACTCTCCTACCATTTATAAAGTCAATACATTTTCTTCTTGACTATTGTAAGGCACATTTATAATTTTAATGTCGTTTTCAGTCTTTTGAGGATTTTTTTTTAAACATTTTATACTTCATTAGGTATTTGATAATCTTGTTAGTACATATAAGGAAAGTCGGCTTAGTCATTTAAGGATAGGAAAGATCTTGTGTAGAGGAAAGCCAGAGTACTGAAAAAATGCCCAGCAACCTACATCCAGCAGCTACCTAACAAGGAACATATAACCATGAATCAGAGGTAGAGCGTTTGTAGAAGAATTTTAAACCTAACCCTACTTGACCTTTAAGTTGTGGGGAATGAATGCTGTTGTGAGACCTGCAGGATTTGTGACAACTGTTGTCTGTATTTAATAATCAATACAGAGAATACGGATCAGTGTCATTACATGAATATCAATACTTTACTACCATGGATTATGATTATTATGCAACATTCTTCACATTCTTGTCTTCGCCAGGTATACTTACCAGCTTAGCATGTCAATATTTCACTACAACTTGACGTTTCCTAAGAGTTCAAACTAAACTGATCTGTGTATTTAAACAATGACAGGAGACCCTGAGCTCTAACCACATTTAGATGATCCTTCAGTGTAAAACTTAACTGGCATGTGAACAAAAACATAAGACTCGGACAACCTGTATCACTCCAACCAGCTTAAAATATCAATATCCAAGTCATTAAAAAGGGATAATCAGACAGCATACTGCGTTTTTTTTTTGGTCTGTGTATCAGTGTTTATATATATAGTCTGATCAGCAAAGGTCATTTATAGATGTGACAGGAAAACCAAAGAGACTTATATACCTAAACATAGACCTATTAGTAGTCCCTACTAGTAGTCGTGAAGGAACTGTAGTTGTGACTTGGGAAAAAATAAAAGTTTGCATATCATGAAACACATTATTTCCACATAAACAAAACAACACCATCATGAATGTTCCTCAGCATCTCCAGACATTTGTAAATCTGGATGCACAATAGAATATGCATACAATTACGACTACTGTTCCGTCACAACAACTGGTTGGTTTCCAGTATGGACCTCAATTTGTGACCCAAAAGCAGTAGTGGTAGAATTTCTACCACTTTAAAATTCTACCACTTTAACCACTGTGCCACCATGTCTCCTTGAATATCTTTCAGTAAATTTATGAATTGATAGCATTTTAAATATTACTTACATCTTCTGAAGCCTTAAACTTCTTCAGTAAAGCTATAAATCTCTGTTTTATATTTCTTTGTAGCTGAAAGATATAAAATAATAAAAATCACAATTACATTGACATGTGTTACCTAAAATCTGCACTATATTCTGACATTTGAGAAAGAACATAAATGTTGAGAAATGGCTTTTGACATTTCCAGCTAAATGTAAGCTAATATATACTTGCACACACTTTCATTGCTACTTATAACACTGACAGATGACATTCCTGCAGAAAGGAGATAGAAATTATGCCTGTGTGAGATACACCAACTTTATCTCTATCTTTGCTTTTCTTGCAAATCTTTAACAATTATAGATCAAATTAAAGTTCTGGCAATTTGTTGCTAAGATAAATGAAAAAGAAAATTCTGTAAAAAAGGAAGAATTTTTACCAAGGATAAGTCATTTCTAAGAGAAACTAGAAATATTTGTGAAACATATAAATGCCCTTGTATCTATATATAAGAGCGAGACTGAGTGGGGAAGTAACCTCTATCCCCCCCCCCCCCCCCTCCCAAGGTTGCATACTCTTTTTCTAACATTTCCTTTCTGTACTTACCCGTCCTCGAGGAACCGGTCGTATGTTACCCCGACTGACTTTTCTAGGTCTGGTTCGCCCATCATCTTCCATCAGGGTATGATCACAATCACTAAAGCCATCATTGGACCATTCTTCGTGATCAGGGTAGTCATCGTCACTGTCGTTGTCTACATCTGGGGAACGATCTATACAGGAACATGTAATCACCATGACAAAAAATGTTTACAAAAAATTGATGGCGCCCACCAGAGAGTGATCTAGATTCTATGTCTGACAATGGAAAGAGGGATCTTTCCCCTGCTTTTCAAACTTTTTCAAACATACTACATACAAAATTTAAGACAGATCGCTTCATTACTTTCTGAGAAACAGCGGTGAAATCCAAGATAGAGGCCGGTTGGCCATCTTGTTGACCGATCAGTCCCAAAGGTACTATGCACAACTAAGGCCCAAGGGAAACCTTTCCATGGAATTTGAGAAATATCCCTTCAGTAATTTCTGACAAATAGCGATAACTATCAAAATCCAAGATTGATCCAAAATCCTACATATGAAATTTGAGACAGATCCTTTCAGTATTTTCTAAGAAAAAGCGGTAACAAACTTTAACTATCATAATCCAAGATGGCCGCCTGTTGGCCATTTTGTTGACAGATCGGTCCCAAAATGCAATATGCACAACTAGGGTCCTAGGGGAACTTACACATGAAATTTGAGACAGATCCCTTCAGCACTTTCTGAAAAATAGCGGTAACAAACTTTAACTATCAAAATCCAAGATGGCCGCCAGTCGGCCATTTTGTTGACCGATCAGTCCCAAAATACCATATGCACAACTAGGGTCCTAGGGGAACTTACATATGAAATTTGAGAAAGATCCCTTCAGTATTTTCTGAGAATAAGCGGTAACAAACTTTAACTATCAAAATCCAAGATGGCCGCCGGTCGGCCATTTTGTTGACCGATCAGTCCCAAAATACAATATGCACAACTAGGGTCCTAAGGGAAGTTACATATGAAATTTGAGAAAGATCCCTTCAGTACTTTCTGAAAATTAGCGGTAACAAACTTTAACTATCAAAATCCAAGATGGCCGCCAGTCGGCCATTTTGTTGACCGATCGGTCCCAAAATGCAATATGCACAACTAGGGTCCTAGTGGAACCTACACATGAAATTTGAAACAGATCCCTTCAGTACTTTCTGAGAAAATGCGGTAACAAACTTTAACTATCAAAATCCAAGATGGCCGCCGGTCAGCCATTTTGTTGACCGATCGGTCCCAAAATGCAATATGCACAACTAGGGCCCCAGGGGAACCTACATGTGAAATTTGAAAAAGATCCCTTCAGTACTTTCTGAGAAATAGCGGTAACAAGAATTGTTAACGGACGGACGGACGGACGGCGACGGACGGACGGACGGACGGACGACGGACCACGGACGAAAGGCGATTTGAATAGCCCAAAAATGTTACAAAAAATTGATAAAACATGTTATATAGTCTTTTTAATAAAGAGGATTATGAACAAAGGTCATATTATTTTTTTCGTAATCCAAGCAACTAGTTGTCAAAGACCTTCACATGTTTACAATACAAGAGATCCCAGAGGGATCTTGGCGCCCACCTAAGAATGATCTTTGTCTGACAAAGGAAAGAGGGATCTTTTCTCTGCTTTTCAAGCTTTTACTACATATTACTACACACGAAATTTGAGAAAGATCCCTTGACTACTTTCTGAAAGAATTCTTTTGGTACTTTTTGAGAAATAGCGGTAACAAACTTTAAACTATCAAAATCCAAGATGGCGGCCTGTCGGCCATCTTTTTAACCATTTGGTCCCAAAATGCAATATGCACAACTACGCCCCTAGGGGAACTTACATGTGAAATTTGAGAAAGATCCCTTCAGTACATTTGAGAAATACATTTAACTATCAAAATCAAGATGGTTGCCTGGCGGCCATTTTGTTGACCGATTGGTCCCAAAATACAATACACAACTAGGGCCCTAGGGGAACCCACATATGAAATTTGAGAAACATCCCTTCAGTACTTTCTGAGAAATAGCGGTAACAAGAATTGTTAACGGACAGAAGGATGGACGGACGGACGGAAGGACGGACGGACGGACGGAAGGACGGACGACGGACCACAGACAAAAAGCGATTTGAATAGCCCACCATCTGTTGATGGTGGGCTAAAAATGAATTTAGACTCTGAATGAACAGAAATGGCATGATAGCACAAGAACTTTGTAACCACATGGCAATATGACCTCTTACCAACATCAGATGACACTGTCTTCCTCTGGTCACTTTCGACATGGTCAACTGGTTGACTGGACACCGTCACCATGGTCAATTTGGCAACTAGGACTGTACTGTTTTCTTTGGTATCACTGAACAGATTCAGGTCCTTGTCTATAGACCTCTGTAGAACCTGAAAACCACAAAGTCAAAATAGAACTACTTAAGGGTTCATAAAAAGTCATCTTTATCTCAGTAAATAATTATAACTAATTGCCAGCATTACCTGGATACATACAATTGTAAATATCCATATGCAACTACGGTAGGTCAAAACATGTAACCTATCATTCTCTAAATTGAAAATAAATTATTTATATTCATAAATATACATATTTAACTTAGACCATTGTATAAAACCTGACTTTATATACTTAATTTCATGAATATATCAGCTCAAAATTATTATTACATTGAGATTGTCATTAATTGCAAGGATCATAGTTGATTTGAATAAAACCTCTACTTAAACAAATGTCAATGAAATTTCTTATACAAAATGGATACCTTCATATTATAGTCTGGTGCAAACAATTACAATTAAAGTTCATATGCCTAAAATTGTTCTGACTTTGGAAACAGGCTTGCGAGAAATTTATTTTTTAGGTCATATTAAAAATTTATCATAAGAAGGCATATTTGATCATACACAATCAACAAATCAGTAAACATTGACTTTTTATTATCAAAATTAGACATTTGATGAGAAAATGTGTGAAAATTTAGGTGAATACAATCAATTTGTTAAAATGCTAAAGATATCCCGTAATCTAAAACGAAATTAAACAAATCAATTGTTTCAGTAACATGGTCTATTGGAGATTGACCCTTATATGTACTTAATAAACTCATTGTCCTTACCTGTCCCATGTTTATTTGGCCGACTGCAAGTGTTTTATAGCCAAGAATTGTCTTATTTTTGTATTTTTTCCGTCGCTGTAACATGACGTGGAGTTTGTTTCCATCCCGCTTCAGAAAATGTGGATACTGCAATGATAACATTAAGTTTTCAAAATAGATATATAGTTGCCTAAAATTATTTTTTACACATACATTACACTTTTTTATTAAGCTTCAGGGCTGTATAATAAAATGTACGTTTGCGACAGCTAAGTGTAAATGGGTGCCCCAGTTTTTAGTAACTCAACAAACCTATTTAATGTTACTATATATGGGCATATCATAGTATATTTGATTCCCAACAAACACTATATGAAATGTTTGTATACATGATTAGTAAACTATGTATTTCCCACACTAATGTTCCTGGTCCCCAGGGGTTTGTTACGATTGTTTTTACTTTTCATGAAGGATAATTGTTAAATACTTCGGTGATACTTAACTCGAACCTACTCTAGGGATCTTAGACAAACAGAAAGCAGCGTTGTACTAGACATCATCGTCACATGTTCATCAATAATTTTGATCCAGTGATGAGCTCACTACAGGCAGACAGCCTCAGTACACCAGTACATACTTTTGATCAGGGATGTGAAGTAAAATGATTCATTAACTACAGAATCCCCATCTACCTGAGTATCAATTCCTATCATTAGAAATCCCTACCACCAATCTTGTACATGCTCTTGATTTAACGATCATGATTCATATGACATTTTTTCCGATTGAGAAATGATGAAATGGATTCTCAAGTTGGGAAATTATGAGTTTTGATCATGAAAGCTAGAATTCTTGGATGAAAAGAAATGAAGTCTTAAATTGCATCTTGCCTAATACATTGTTAATTTCTGAACGAAAATTCCACATTTAATATATGTGCTAGACCAAGAGAAGTTTGAAAAGCTGGACAAAAAAGGATGAATTTCATAATTCTCACTTTCAGAATCTTAACACTAGCTAGGACACAACTGTTCATTTTGAACTGTAATTTTTGCTTTGATTTATATTCACAATTTCTTATTGTCCACAAAAAACATCAAATTTAATCTCAAAAAATTGGTTTACAGTACCCTGTGAATATATCAATTTGTGAGTCAGAATAGGACCAGGACCCGGCACCATAAAACTATTCTCATACTGATTTTTCACTCAAGTATATGATTTTACATAGACTTAAGTAAAAAAAAAAAAAAAAAACTGTCTCTGATGCCGGGCCCAGTAATTGAGTGTTCGTTTGGTTCTGATAGGCTTCTTTCAATTCCATGTTTCAATTCCATGTCAATAAATCAAATCAAGACATAAAATTTCTAAAATCTTAATTTGACCCATTTAGCCCATACCATGAAGTATCTGAGGAAAACCATCAACCTACCGTCACATACTATAAGTACCTGGCAACAAACCAGTGCAAGGCCATCAGACTCAGAAGTTAGATCTAGAGGTGAAGGTAAAATGTTGGTACATTTATATAGCTAACTAGACTCGGCCACAGAGTTCCTGTGTACTCCAATGTACCAGGGATTATGAGCCTAGAGTTAATTAGTCCCGAGAGAAGTGTTCCCGAGAGAAGTGTTCTCTTTAATGTACTAGCCAATACAATTTTCTGATGGTGCCTGTCCAATTTTTTATACATTCATATATAACCAAACTCTGATGGAGTTTCCTGAGGACCAGAATGCTAATGTAGCTAAATGAGCTGTACGTACTACACTGATGTATTTATTGCTTTAAGCCTTATACTGACCACCTAAACTTTCACATTTGATCGTGATATAAAGTCTGCAGACAGTGTATATTATAAGTTAATTTTCATATCTATAGGATTGTTAAACAATACCCAAACAGTCTACAGTAAAAACATCAAATACTTTCATGAAATCCCTTTGATTTTGTGTCTGTTTGGGGTTTTTTTAACTACAGAGAGATAATCTATCTTCAAATTCAAATGACATCGGGTATTCAAAGGCTTTAAGACAAAACAAATCCCACACACATACTATATAGGCTAATGCCTGCAGTATTATGGGGACATCCCACAACAAGCTTAACAGGCAAATTAAACCAGTATCAGTCACTTTATAGCTCTTAAAGTGTTTATAACTTCTATACCTCAGCCAGCGAACGAGGAAACATACTACACACTCGTAAATGGGAGAGCACAACTTCCTTGTTATACAGAAATATACAATATACATACAGTATTTGTTGTTTCAATAACAAAGTAAGTGTTCCTATCAGTTGATAGATATGTTGTATGCCTAAACATGTTCTCTAACAACTCATAGCAAAAAAACATTAACTCCTGGCAAAATTAAGATTTAATTCTCTATCTGATCATATGAAGCCTATCATCAAGTATAATAAATCTGAAAAATTCCCATTAAACAGCCAAGAGATCCTGCTTTCCATGAATTGTATTGAGCAATTATAGCGTAACACTGACTGTAATCCATAATGGATGAGTTGGGTAATGTCTTGTTAGCTCACCAAAGCATGAAACAAGATGTTATACTTACAAGTCAATATGCTAAAACTCAGTTATCAATATTTAACTGATTTACCCCTGAAGTCAATTTGGACTCTTCTAGCTTTTGCACTAAGAGACTCCAAAAGTTTCTTACAGGGTGGGAGTACCAAACTCACATTTTTTAACATAGAGTTGTTTGGCTGTAATCGTATTATGTCATTTTTAACAAGATTTGTGCATGCCAATGCAAGTCAATCTCTGTATTGGCTTAACACAAAAGAGGTTTTTATGCAATGAAAATGTCTGCCTCAATTTCATTGTTAACTTTGACCTTCACACTATGTTTAGTACAGTACACAGCGATCAATACATGTACACCAATATCCTCACAAATATTTCATTTTAAATTTCCAAACATGTATTATGTCTATATTATAGGTTAAAGTTTCAATGAGAGAATGAAAGGTCACAGACACCCTATATATATAATTAAGTGTCTCCACCAGTACAACATCTCTAGGCCCACTTTTATGTAACTTTATGAGGTCTGTAATTTTCAATAATTCCTGTATTTCCTATATACACGTATATGTTTTATTTAATTGGACCCTGGTACTAATCCAAGTTCCATCTGACCTTAGACACCACATTTGAACATTGTGATCAGCAGAATTCTGGTGTATAGGGCCTGCAGATATCAATCAATAAGAACATCAAAGTCGTCTGTACGGGACAGAAATTATCATAAGTTAAATATCAAATATTGAATAAAACAATAATTTATAAAAATAAATAAAGCTACGTGTGTATTTTTCACAAGGTCAAGATATTAGCCTAGTCAAATCTTGATGGCAGATTTTAATGGAATACTAAGTTATATCTATAAACGATGCATGACCAATCATTGTGCAGGGAAAAGACATTAATTCAATGATATACATTACCTGTAGAGAGAAGGCTAGATCTAACTCCACGTCTAGGAGTCCAGATGACGGCATGCTAATTTCGTTGGAGCGAAGTGTTCTCTTAGAGTTCTGAAAAAAAGGGATTTTATTGATAACCAAGATCCAAGATTTAATGTCCTTTTTACTCTGCAATTTTACTCATGGTGCGAGGTAACCCTAGGGTAGATCTAGACAAGCTACATGGGAACTCCAATATCATGACATCCCAATTAACAATATGGTGATGTCATGCTGACAACAACGATTCAACATTGTTTTGTATTGCTGACTCATTCTTATAAAGGGTACTTGGCACCAGAGGTTATGATGGCAAAGGAAGGCCACTGGTCACTGTATCAGACCTTCAGTCATTTTAATTTGTTTTGGGTGGTTTTTTTTAAATCTTTTTTTTAGATTTTGTTTGGGATATTTTTCCCATGGGGCATGCTTTTTTTAACAGCCTACAGTCATATTTTATTTGTTTTTGTTTACATACTGGAGGCACAACAATTTTAAAGAAATAGAAAATAGTAATAGTATTAAAAATATTTTAATAATGAAGAATTTTACATACCTAACAGAAGCTAACAGAAATTCTCAAAGTCTTATATTTGCTGCCCACAATGGTATGTTGAGATCCCCGTCCTGAACCCCATGGGGATGAAACAGTCCTAATCAATGTCAAAGCTCAAACAATGTATATCCATAAGGTGTCTTTTACAAGGCACAACAAAGATGGAATCCTCAAATAGCGAGCATACCGTGAATAGGTGCGCCTAACTTAGTAGGTACACATGTTGTATAAGCCTCATAGAACAATGCATGTAATGACATCTAACACAAGTTAAAAGTCGTGTTCTTGTTGATCTATATGTGTCAGCATGTATTAGGAATATACATCCTGGCTGAGCCAAGTCAATGTGTTTCTAATGTATAGCAGTCATTTCATGTTTAATGTTAAGTTTACTTTGGATTGCTTATATTGTCCTATTAATTAACAGCCAGGGTCAATTAAGACTTATAAGCATGTTCCAGATTAAAGTCCCAATATCCATTTCTGTCTTTTTTTTCATGATTTAGAAAAATGTTGGGGAAAAAATCCTGTTGTAAATCATGCAGAGGCAAGACTAAATCAAAGTCAAAATGAGCGGTAATGATCGGAAACTTTTGATAAAAATCAAATAAATATTGAACATCGCTAGGTGGGTCCCACTTAGCCAAAGTTAAGACGACACTGTAGCGTCGCTGCCGAGAACGTCATGTGACTACCGTAACTACATAACGTCTGTCCGAACTCTTCTGAGAACGGGTCATGAAGTTTCCAACTTCCGCTCGACAATATTGAAAGTTCTTTGACGATCAGTTTAAAATGAAGACATGTTAACAAGTATGAACTTTCAACAACTACTGTACCAAAGTTATTAAAACAAGAGGCCCAGAGGGCCAGTATCGCTCACCTGGTTTGTAATGCCAATTAATGTTCTGAATACAAGTTCATTGTTTCTTTTCTGAAGGAATTTGAATATTTACCTCTAATTCCCCTATTGGGCTCCACTTTTTCTGCTCCAGGGGGTCAAAGCCAAAATTTATACGAATTCTGTTAACCCCAAGGATGTTTCTGGCCAAATTTGGGTGGTACAATCCATGCAGATCTCTAGGACAAGTAGCGATTTTTAGGATTTACCTCTATTTCCCTTATTGGGCCCCGCCCCTCCTGCCCCCTGGAGGTCAGAGCAAAAATTTATAAACTTCTGTTCCCCTTCCCCCAAGGACGTTTCTGGCCAAATTTGGTTAAAATCTATGCAGAACTCTAGGACAAGTAGCGATTTATAGGATTTACCTCTATTTCCCTTATTGGGCCCCGCCCCTCCTGCCCCTGGGGGGTCAGAGCCAAATTTTATACAAGTTCTGTTCCCCTTCCCCCAAAGATGTTTCAACTCTAGCTAGTTCTACGTGTTGAGTTCACATATATGTCTTTTGGCCAGGTGAGCTAATAATGGAATATTTCCTTTGTTACATGATTGTGGTGTCATGATGAGCACTGATTGTCTAGAGGCAAATTACCAACAGCTTTCACTCCAATATCCATTCTTACTGCATGCTGATCCCTGTTCAATGTATCACATTGCTACATTCAGTAGTACACGTTTCTATTGTTCAGGTTTTTACGGGAAGTTTTTATATATCGTGTCGCTAAACAAATTTATATCATTATTTAAAATAAAAATGTGTATTGATTAAACGTCCTCAGACGATGCTTTTATCTTGGCTAGTTTAAATTGGTTGGTTGTGTTTTACGTCTGTAATTCAAGGTCATGCCAGGTTTAGAAGGTGAGTAGGAAAATCAGAGTACCCAGAGTAAAACCATGAACATCTACAATCAGTACCTGGCAACTTTTTCAAAACATAATTATTACATTATCAAATCTAAAGATCTAGCTTAACTTTCATTTAGAGTATTTCAAACAAACCCTTATAATTTCTGAAATTTAAAGCTTATTTCAGAAGACATAAAGCCTAATAAACTAATTTCACTATTTCAAGGCATAAATACCTTGTTATAAACTTTAGAGAAACCTACATATCAGATTTGTGTTCGATTTAATTGTGAATTTAAATTAAGTCATTGATCAATATATAGCTTCCATGAATCCAACATGATGGCTTTGATTCTAAACTATTCTATATTTGTATAGTACAGTCATGCTCTGTCCTTGCATGCAGGTATTGATTGAGCTGGTACATATGTGCTGTCATGGCTTTACAGGCGTAATGCCATGTTTATATCAGAGAAAACGACTTTTACATGTACACAAAATAATGATGTCATAATAAATAACTAACTGCAAAAGCAGATACCTCTGTAATATGAAAATATAAAACACTGTGTCCAACTCTTCTGATGAAATTTTAAAGAAACTGTATACATCAGTGTTATAAAACATAAGATAATGATAACTGTGTAAGACCTACCTGCATTTTCACTGCTATTATTAATGAATGATTTTCATTTTCCAGGGGTTTCAACACGATGAGACGGTTCAGTGTCAGGGAACACAATCTGAAACACAAAGAAAACTTGTTATCCATCTATAAAGTGATGTATACAGATCTGCATTTAGTACCTGCAATTTAATAATATCTACATGTATGTAGCTAATACTTGTAGAAGTCAATTGATTATATTTTGTACCATATCAATTTAATAAAATAGGTTTCATCTAGTCATCCACAATTAGAGCCGCAACAATTTATCACCATACATATCAAGTTGTGATAATTTCCACACAATACAATATTTCATACATCAATGTTGATTTGATACAAAATAATATATGACTGTTATTTGTTATTTATTTGAAACATATGTTAAATAAATTAATTGACCCTTAAATGGTAAGTCACAAAATCTTATCCCAAAGATATGTCGAACAGAAAGTGCATGAACCACCCAAAACTTCCAATCAATTAATCATAATTTTATGTACAAACTTACGAATCCATTTCAATTGCAATACACATATCGTGATACAAATTGTATTGAAACAAAACAGTGAAAACATATTCTTGCAACCCTATATCTACAATAATACCATTGTATCAACAGGCAGATAACTCTCATTTAGTTATATATACTTATAGGTCATCATTCTAGTATGTATGGTCACTTCACCTCTGGGTGATAGTTATACTTATAGGTCATCATTCTAGTACGTACGGTCACTTCACCTCTGGGTGATAGTTATACTTATAGGTCATCATTCTAGTACGTATGGTCACTCCACCTCTGGGTGATAGTTATACTTATAGGTCATCATTCTAGTACATATGGTCACTCCACCTCTGGGTGATAGTTATACTTATAGGTCATCATTCTAGTACGTATGGTCACTCCACCTCTGGGTGATAGTTATACTTATAGGTCATCATTCTAGTACATATGGTCACTCCACCTCTGGGTGATAGTTATACTTATAGGTCATCATTCTAGTACATATGGTCACTCCACCTCTGGGTGATAGTTATACTTATAGGTCATCATTCTAGTACATATGGTCACTCCACCTCTGGGTGATAGTTATACTTATAGGTCATCATTCTAGTACATATGGTCACTCCACCTCTGGGTGATAGTTATACTTATAGGTCATCATTCTAGTACGTATGGTCACTCCACCTCTGGGTGATAGTTATACTTATAGGTCATCATTCTAGTACATATGGTCACTCCACCTCTGGGTGATAGTTATACTTATAGGTCATCATTCTAGTACATATGGTCACTCCATCTCTGGGTGATAGTTATACTTATAGGTCATCATTCTAGTACATATGGTCACTCCACCTCTGGGTGATAGTTATACTTATAGGTCATCATTCTAGTACATATGGTCACTCCACCTCTGGGTGATAGTTATACTTATAGGTCATCATTCTAGTACGTATGGTCACTTCACCTCTGGGTGATAGTTATACTTATAGGTCATCATTCTAGTACGTATGGTCACTCCACCTCTGGGTGATAGTTATACTTATAGGTCATCATTCTAGTACGTATGGTCACTTCACCTCTGGGTGATAGTTATACTTATAGGTCGTCATTCTAGCACATATGGTCACTCCACCTCTGGGTGATAGTTATACTTATAGGTCATCATTCTAGTATGTATTGTATGGTCACTCCACCTCTGGGTGATAGTTATACTTATAGGTCATCATTCTAGAACGAATGGTCACTCCACCTCTTGGTGATAGTTATTCTTATAGGTCATCATTCTAGTATGTATTGTATGGTCACTCCACCTCTGGGTGATAGTTATACTTATAGGTCATCATTCTAGTACGTATGGTCACTCCATTTCTGGATGATAGTTATACTTATAGGTCATCATTCTAGAACGTATGGTCACTCCACCTCTGGGTGATAGTTATACTTATAGGTCATCATTCTAGTACATATGGTCACTCCACCTCTGGGTAATAGTTATACTTATAGGTCATCATTCTAGTACGTATGGTCACTTCACCTCTTGGTGATAGTTATACTTATATGTCATCATTCTAGTACGTATGGTCACTTCACCTCTGGGTGATAGTTATACTTATGGGTCATCATTCTAGCACATATGGTCACTCCACCTCTGGGTGATAGTTATACTTATAGGTCATCATTCTAGTATGTATTGTATGGTCACTCCACCTCTGGGTGATAGTTATACTTATAGGTCATCATTCTAGTATGTATGGTCACTCCACCTCTGGGTGATAGTTATACTTATAGGTCATCATTCTAGTATGTATGGTCACTCCACCTCTGGGTGATAGTTATACTTATAGGTCATCCTTCTAGTATGTATGGTCACTCCACCTCTGGGAGATAGTTATACTTATAGGTCATCATTCTAGTACATATGGTCACTTCACCTCTGGGTGATAGTTAAACTTATAGGTCATCATTCTAGTATGTATGGTCACTCTACCTCTGGGTGATAGTAATACTTATAGGTCTGACATCATTCTAGTATGTATGGTCACTCCACCTCTGGGTGATAGTTATAATTATAGGTCATCATTCTAGTACATATGGTCACTCCACCCCTGGGTTTTAGTTATACTTATAGGTCATCATTCTAGTACGTATGGTCACTCCACCTCTGGGTGATAGTTATAATTATAGGTCATCATTCTAGTACATATGGTCACTCCACCCCTGGGTTTTAGTTATACTTATAGGTCATCATTCTAGTACGTATGGTCACCCCATTTCTGGATGATAGTTATACTTATAGGTCATCATTCTAGTACGTATGGTCACTTCACCTCTGGGTGATAGTTATACTTATAGGTCGTCATTCTAGTATGTATGGTCACTTCACCTCTGGGTGATAGTTATACTTATAGGTCATCATTCTAGTACGTATGATCACTCCATTTCTGGATGATAGTTATACTTATAGGTCATCATTCTAGAACGTATGGTCACTCCACCTCTGGGTGATAGTTATACTTATAGGTCACCATTCTAGTATGTATGGTCACTCCATTTCTGGATGATAGTTATACTTATAGGTCATCATTCTAGTACGTATGGTCACTCCATTTCTGGATGATAGTTATACTTATAGGTCATCATTCTAGTACGTATGGTCACTTCACCTCTGGGTGATAGTTATACTTATAGGTCATCATTCTAGTACGTATGATCACTCCATTTCTGGATGATAGTTATACTTATAGGTCATCATTCTAGAACGTATGGTCACTCCATTTCTGGATGATAGTTATACTTATAGGTCATCATTCTAGTACGTATGGTCACTCCATTTCTGGATGATAGTTATACTTATAGGTCATCATTCTAGTACGTATGGTCACTCCATTTCTGGATGATAGTTATACTTATAGGTCATCATTCTAGTACGTATGGTCACTCCACCTCTGAGTGATAGTTATACTTAAAGGTCATCATTCTAGAACAAATGGTCACTCCACCTCTGAGTGATAGTTATACTTAAAGGTCATCATTCTAGAACAAATGGTCACTCCACCTCTGGGTGATAGTTATACTTATAGGTCATCATTCTAGTACGTATGGTCACTCCACCTCTGGGGATAGTTATAGTTATAGGTCATCATTCTAGTATGTATGGTCACTCCACCTCTGGGTGATAGTTATACTTATAGGTCATCATTCTAGTACGTATGGTCACTTCACCTCTGGGTGATAGTTATACTTATAGGTCATCATTCTAGTACGTATGGTCACTCCACCTCTGGGTGATAGTTATACTTATAGGTCATCATTCTAGTACGTATGGTCACTCCACCTCTGGGTGATAGTTATACTTATAGGTCATCATTCTAGTACGTATGGTCACTCCACCTCTGGGTGATAGTTATACTTATAGGTCATCATTCTAGTACGTATGGTCACTCCATTTCTGGATGATAGTTATACTGGGTGATAGTTATACTTATAGGTCATCATTCTAGTACGTATGGTCACTCCACCTCTGGGTGATAGTTATACTTATAGGTCATCATTCTAGTACGTATGGTCACTCCATTTCTGGATGATAGTTATACTTATAGGTCATCATTCTAGTACGTATGGTCACTCCATTTCTGGATGATAGTTATACTTATAGGTCATCATTCTAGTACGTATGGTCACTCCACCTCTGGATGATAGTTATACTTATAGGTCATCATTCTAGTACGTATGGTCACTCCACCTCTGGATGATAGTTATACTTATAGGTCATCATTCTAGTACGTATGGTCACTCCACCTCTGGGTGATAGTTATACTTATAGGTCATCAATTCTAGTACGTATGGTCACTCCATTTCTGGATGATAGTTATACTTATAGGTCATCATTCTAGTACGTATGGTCACTCCACCTCTGGGTGATAGTTATACTTATAGGTCATCATTCTAGAACGTATGGTCACTCCACCTCTGGGTGATAGTTATACTTATAGGTCATCATTCTAGTACGTATGGTCACTCCACCTCTGGGTGATAGTTATACTTATAGGTCATCATTCTAGTACGTATGGTCACTCCACCTCTGGGTGATAGTTATACTTATAGGTCATCATTCTAGTACGTATGGTCACTCCACCTCTGGGTGATAGTTATACTTATAGGTCATCATTCTAGTATGTATGGTCACTCCACCTCTGGGTGATAGTTATACTTATAGGTCATCATTCTAGTACATATGGTCACTCCACCTCTGGGTGATAGTTATACTTATAGGTCATCATTCTAGTACGTATGGTCACTCCACCTCTGGGTAGTTATAGTTATAGGTCATCATTCTAGTATGTATGGTCACTCCACCTCTGGGTGATAGTTATATTATAGGTCATCATTCTAGTACGTATGGTCACTCCACCTCTGGTGATAGTTATACTTTATAGGTCATCATTCTAGTATGTATGGTCACTCCACCTCTGGGTGATAGTTATACTTATAGGTCATCATTCTAGTACGTATGGTCACTCCACCTCTGGGTGATAGTTATACTTATAGGTCATCATTCTAGTATGTATGGTCACTCCACCTCTGGGTGATAGTTATACTTATAGGTCATCATTCTAGTACGTATGGTCACTCCACCTCTGGGTGTAGTTATACTTATAGGTCTGACATCATTCTAGTACGTATGGTCACTCCACCTCTGGGTGATAGTTATACTTATAGGTCATCATTCTAGTACGTATGGTCACTCCACCTCTGGGTGATAGTTATACTTATAGGTCATCATTCTAGTACGTATGGTCACTCCACCTCTGGGTGATAGTTATACTTATAGGTCATCATTCTAGTACGTATGGTCACTCCACCTCTGGGTGATAGTTATACTTATAGGTCATCATTCTAGTACGTATGGTCACTCCACCTCTGGGTGATAGTTATACTTATAGGTCATCATTCTAGAACGTATGGTCACTCCACCTCTGGGTGATAGTTATACTTATAGGTCATCATTCTAGTACGTATGGTCACTCCACCTCTGGGAGATAGTTATAGGTCATCATTCTAGTATGTATGGTCACTCCACCTTTGGGTGATAGTTATAATTATAGGTCATCATTCTAGTACGTACCGTCACTTCACCTCTGGGTGATAGTTATACTTATAGGTCATCATTCTAGTATGTATGGTCACTCCACCTCTGGGTGATAGTTATACTTATAGGTCATCATTCTAGTACGTATGGTCACTCCATTTCTGGATGATAGTTATACTTATAGGTCATCATTCTAGTACGTATGGTCACTCCATTTCTGGATGATAGTTATACTTATAGGTCATCATTCTAGTACGTATGGTCACTCCACCTCTGGGTGATAGTTATACTTATAGGTCATCATTCTAGTACGTATGGTCACTCCATTTCTGGGTGATAGTTATACTTATAGGTCATCATTCTAGTACGTATGGTCACTCCACCTCTGGGTGATAGTTATACTTATAGGTCATCATTCTAGTACGTATGGTCACTCCACCTCTGGGTGATAGTTATACTTATAGGTCATCATTCTAGTACATATGGTCACTCCACCTCTGGGTGATAGTTATACTTATAGGTCATCATTCTAGTACGTATGGTCACTCCACCTCTGGGAGATAGTTATAGGTCATCATTCTAGTATGTATGGTCACTCCACCTCTGGGTGATAGTTATACTTATAGGTCATCATTCTAGTACGTATGGTCACTTCACCTCTGGGTGATAGTTATACTTATAGGTCATCATTCTAGTACATATGGTCACTCCACCTCTGGGTGATAGTTATACTTATAGGTCATCATTCTAGTACGTATGGTCACTCCACCTCTGGGTGATAGTAATAGGTCATCATTCTAGTATGTATGGTCACTCCACCTCTGGTGTAGTTATAGTTATAGGTCATCATTCTAGTACGTATGGTCACTCACCTCTGGGTGATAGTTATACTTATAGGTCTGACATCATTCTAGTACGTATGGTCACTTCACCTCTGGGTGTGATAGTTATAGGTCATCATTCTAGTACGTATGGTCACTCCATCTCTGGGTGATAGTTATACTTATAGGTCATCATTCTAGTATGTATGGTCACTCCACCTCTGGGTGATAGTTATACTTATAGGTCATCATTCTAGTACGTATGGTCACTCCACCTCTGAGTGTAGTTATACTTATAGGTCTGACATCATTCTAGTACGAATGGTCACTTCACCTCTGGGTGATAGTTATACTTATAGGTCATCATTCTAGTATGTATGGTCACTCCACCTCTGGGTGATAGTTATACTTATAGGTCATCATTCTAGTACGTATGGTCACTCCACCTCTGAGTGTAGTTATACTTATAGGTCTGACATCATTCTAGTACGAATGGTCACTCCACCTCTGGGTGATAGTTATACTTATAGGTCATCATTCTAGTACGTATGGTCACTCCACCTCTGGGTGATAGTTATACTTATAGGTCATCATTCTAGTACGTATGGTCACTCCACCTCTGGGTGATAGTTATACTTATAGGTCATCATTCTAGTACGTATGGTCACTCCACCTCTGGGTGATAGTTATACTTATAGGTCATCATTCTAGTATGTAAGGTCACTCCACCTCTGGGAGATAGTTATACTTATAGGTCATCATTCTAGTATGTATGGTCACTCCACCTCTGGGTGATAGTTATACTTATAGGTCATCATTCTAGTATGTAAGGTCACTCCACCTCTGGGAGATAGTTATACTTATAGGTCATCATTCTAGTACGTATGGTCACTCCACCTCTGGGTGATAGTTATACTTACTTATAGGTCATCATTCTAGTACGTATGGTCACTCCACTCTGGGTGATAGTTATACTTATAGGTCATCATTCTAGTACGTATGGTCACTCCACCTCTGGGTGATAGTTATACTTATAGGTCATCATTCTAGTATGTATGGTCACTCCACCTCTGGGTGATAGTTATACTTATAGGTCATCATTCTAGTACGTATGGTCACTCCACCTCTGAGTGTAGTTATACTTATAGGTCTGACATCATTCTAGTACGAATGGTCACTCCACCTCTGGGTGATAGTTATACTTATAGGTCATCATTCTAGTACGTATGGTCACTCCACCTCTGAGTGATAGTTATACTTATAGGTCTGACATCATTCTAGTACGTATGGTCACTCCACCTCTGGGTGATAGTTATACTTATAGGTCATCATTCTAGTACATATGGTCACTCCACCTCTGGGTGATAGTTATACTTATAGGTCATCATTCTAGTACGTATGGTCACTCCACCTCTGGGTGATAGTTATAGGTCATCATTCTAGTATGTATGGTCACTCCACCTCTGGGTGATAGTTATACTTATAGGTCATCATTCTAGTACGTATGGTCACTCCACCTCTGGGTGATAGTTATACTTATAGGTCATCATTCTAGTACGTATGGTCACTCCACATTCTGGGTGATAGTTATACTTATAGGTCATCATTCTAGTACGTATGGTCACTTCACCTCTGGGTGATAGTTATACTTATAGGTCATCATTCTAGTATGTATGGTCACTCCATTTCTGGGTGATAGTTATACTTATAGGTCATCATTCTAGTACGTATGGTCACTCCATTTCTGGATGATAGTTATACTTATAGGTCATCATTCTAGTACGTATGGTCACTCCACCTCTGAGTGATAGTTATACTTAAAGGTCATCATTCTAGAACAAATGGTCACTCCACCTCTGGGTGATAGTTATACTTATAGGTCATCATTCTAGTACGTATGGTCACTCCACCTCTGGGAGATAGTTATAGGTCATCATTCTAGTACATATGGTCACTCCACCTCTGGGTGATAGTTATACTTATAGGTCATCATTCTAGTACGTATGGTACACTCCACCTCTGGGTGATAGTTATAACTTATAGGTCATCATTCTAGTACGTATGGTCACTCCACCTCTGGGTGATAGTTATACTTATAGGTCATCATTCTAGTATGTATGGTCACTCCACCTCTGGGTGATAGTTATACTTATAGGTCATCATTCTAGTACATATGGTCACTCCACCTCTGGGAGATAGTTTATAGGTCATCATTCTAGTATGTATGGTCACTCCACCTCTGGGTGATAGTTATAGGTCATCATTCTAGTACGTATGGTCACTCCACCTCTGAGTGTAGTTATACTTAAAGGTCTGACATCATTCTAGTACGTATGGTCACTTCACCTCTGGGTGATAGTTATAGGTCATCATTCTAGTATGTATGGTCACTCCATCTCTGGGTGATAGTTATACTTATAGGTCATCATTCTAGTACGTATGGTCACTCCACCTCTGGGTGATAGTTATACTTATAGGTCATCATTCTAGTACGTATGGTCACTCCACCTCTGGGTGATAGTTATACTTATAGGTCATCATTCTAGTACGTATGGTCACTCCACCTCTGGGTGATAGTTATACTTATAGGTCATCATTCTAGTACGTATGGTCACTCCACCTCTGAGTGTAGTTATACTTATAGGTCTGACATCATTCTAGTACGAATGGTCACTCCACCTCTGGGTGATAGTTATACTTATAGGTCATCATTCTAGTACGTATGGTCACTCCACCTGTGGGATGATAGTTATACTTATAGGTCATCATTCTAGTACGTAAGGTCACTCCACCTCTGGGTGATAGTTATACTTACAGGTCATCATTCTAGTACGTATGGTCACTCCACCTCTGGGTGATAGTTATACTTATAGGTCATCATTCTAGTACGTATGGTCACTCCACCTCTGGATGTGATAGTTATACTTATAGGTCATCATTCTAGTACGTAATGGTCACTCCACCTCTGGGTGATAGTTATACTTATAGGTCATCATTCTAGTACGTATGGTCACTCCACCTCTGTGATGATAGTTATACTTATAGGTCATCATTCTAGTACGTATGGTCACTCCATTTCTGGATGATAGTTATACTTATAGGTCATCATTCTAGTACGTATGGTCACTCCACCTCTGGGTGATAGTTATACTTATAGGTCATCATTCTAGTACGTATGGTCACTCCATTTCTGGATGATAGTTATACTTATAGGTCATCATTCTAGAACGTATGGTCACTCCACCTCTGGTGATAGTTATACTTATAGGTCATCATTCTAGTACGTATGGTCACTCCACCTCTGGGTGATAGTTATACTTATAGGTCATCATTCTAGAACGTATGGTCACTCCACCTCTGGGTGATAGTTATACTTATAGGTCATCATTCTAGTACGTATGGTCACTCCACCTCTGGTGATAGTTATACTTATAGGTCATCATTCTAGTATGTATGGTCACTCCACCTCTGGGTGATAGTTATAATTATAGGTCATCATTCTAGTACGTATGGTCACTCCACCTCTGGGTGATAGTTATACTTATAGGTCATCATTCTAGTATGTATGGTCACTCCACCTCTGGGTGATAGTTATACTTATAGGTCATCATTCTAGTACATATGGTCACTCCACCTCTGGGTGATAGTTATACTTATAGGTCATCATTCTAGTACATATGGTCACTCCACCTCTGGGAGATAGTAATAGGTCATCATTCTAGTATGTATGGTCACTCCACCTCTGGGTGATAGTTATATTATAGGTCATCATTCAGTACATATGGTCACTCCATTCTATGGTCACTCACCTCGGGTGATAGTTATGGTCATCATTCCATGGTCACTCCACCTCTGAGTGTAGTTATACTTAAAGGTCTGACATCATTCTAGTACGTATGGTCACTTCACCTCTGGGTGATAGTTATACTTATAGGTCATCAATCTAGTACGTATGATCACTCCATTTCTGGATGATAGTTATACTTATAGGTCATCATTCTAGAACGTATGGTCACTCCACCTCTGGGTGATAGTTGTACTTATAGGTCATCAATCTAGTACGTATGGTCACTCCATTTCTGGATGATAGTTATACTTATAGGTCATCATTCTAGTATGTATGGTCACTCCATCTCTGGGTGATAGTTATACTTATAGGTCATCATTCTAGTATGTATGGTCACTCCACCTCTGGGTGATAGTTATACTTATAGGTCATCATTCTAGTACGTATGGTCACTCCACCTCTGAGTGTAGTTATACTTATAGGTCTGACATCATTCTAGTACGAATGGTCACTTCACCTCTGGGTGATAGTTATACTTATAGGTCATCATTCTAGTACGTATGGTCATTCCACCTCTGAGTGTAGTTATACTTATAGGTCTGACATCATTCTAGTACGAATGGTCACTCCACCTCTGGGTGAGAGTTATACTTATAGGTCATCATTCTAGTACGTATGGTCACTCCACCTCTGAGTGTAGTTATACTTATAGGTCTGACATCATTCTAGTACGAATGGTCACTCCACCTCTGGGTGATAGTTATACTTATAGGTCATCATTCTAGTATGTAAGGTCACTCCACCTCTGGGAGATAGTTATACTTATAGGTCATCATTCTAGTATGTATGGTCACTCCACCTCTGGGTGATAGTTATACTTATAGGTCATCATTCTAGTATGTAAGGTCACTCCACCTCTGGGAGATAGTTATACTTATAGGTCATCATTCTAGTACGTAAGGTCACTCCACCTCTGGGTGATAGTTATACTTATAGGTCATCATTCTAGTATGTAAGGTCACTCCACCTCTGGGAGATAGTTATACTTATAGGTCATCATTCTAGTACGTAAGGTCACTCCACCTCTGGGAGATAGTTATACTTATAGGTCATCATTCTAGTATGTATGGTCACTCCACCTCTGGGTGATAGTTATACTTATAGGTCATCATTCTAGTACGTATGGTCACTCCACCTCTGAGTGTAGTTATACTTATAGGTCTGACATCATTCTAGTACGAATGGTCACTCCACCTCTGGGTGATAGTTATACTTATAGGTCATCATTCTAGTACATATGGTCACTCCACCTCTGGGTGATAGTTATACTTATAGGTCATCATTCTAGTACGTATGGTCACTCCACCTCTGAGTGTAGTTATACTTATAGGTCTGACATCATTCTAGTACGAATGGTCACTCCACCTCTGGGTGATAGTTATACTTATAGGTCATCATTCTAGTACGTATGGTCACTCCACCTCTGAGTGTAGTTATACTTATAGGTCTGACATCATTCTAGTACATATGGTCACTCCACCTCTGGGTGATAGTTATAGGTCATCATTCTAGTACATATGGTCACTCCACCTCTGGGTGATAGTTATACTTACAGGTCTTCATTCTAGTAGGTATGGTCACTCCACCTCTGGGTGATAGTTATACTTATAGGTCATCATTCTAGTACATATGGTCACTCCACCTCTCAGTGATAATTATACTTATAGGTCATCATTCTAGTATGTATGGTCACTTCACCTCTGAGTGATAGTTATACTTATAGGTCTGACATCATTCTAGTACGTATGGTCACTTCACCTATGGGTGATAGTAATACTTATAGGTCATCATTCTAGTATGTATGGTCACTTCACTTCTGGGTGATAGTTATACTTATAGGTCTTACATCATTCTAGTATGTATGGTCACTTCACCTCTGAGTGATAGTTATACTTAAAGGTCATCATTCTAGTATGTATTGTCACTTCACCTCTGGGTGATAGTTATACTTATAGGTCTTACATCATTCTAGTATGTATGGTCACTTCATCACTGGGTGATAGATAAAATTAAGGCCTATAGTAAATACTTGAAAAGTTCCTGGTGCTACCTTACAGTCTGATAGCCAAAATAATGATCTGAATTTGATTAATCTATAAGGTTTAGTTATATGTACAGACCTATTAACAGCCTAAGTCATGTAAGGACATGCCAGGTTTGATGGTGAAGGAAAACTGAAGAACCCAGAGAAAAGTCACCAACCTGCGGTCAGTACCTGGCAACTGTCCCACATGGGATTCGTAGACACGACAGAGAGGTGTAGGGCTTGTGGTAATATGTCAGGACATCTTAACTACTCGACCACTGCAGCCCCAGAATAATGAGAGTTTTAATTGACAACACTGAATCTTCAGATATTTTGAATATGACACATGTACAGGACTGTTATTTATTTAAGTTTGGATCCTCATCAAACTTGACCAGCAAATGCCTTATTGATATGATTAGGAATTCGGTGTTCATGCAGATTTAAACATATGCCATGCATCTTGAATGAAAGACACACTTAAAATTTTACCATTTAAGTTCCATTTAAACTAATATCTATAAAGAAGGTGAAATGTTGCCACTACCATATATTAGCCCTCCAGATTAGTGCCTCAGACGTCTGATATTCTACATTATTACTATAATTAGTTACCAGCCTCTAAGTTTTAATGGCTCAGTGATATAGAGATGTACTGAGGGTCATTCTTAGGTTAGTCATCTACCTTGTTCTCAGGAGTTTGAGACAACTAAAAGATGCATATTATCATCACGTATTTATACAGATCAATATTAGTTTATATGAAATTCCAACTTCTTACTCCATCAAGGCTGGAAACATTCATAAATGAGAAATTTTTAATTTTAAATGTTAATTGTAATTGTATACAATTTTTTAGCACAGATTATATAGTATTAAAGATCTAGAACTAATTTTAGCACAGAAAAGTATTAGAGATCTAGAGCTATACTGTAAGTACATAGGTAGTAAGAGGTATATATGGAGCCTAGCCTACCAGCATTCCATTTGATGGTTTGATGATACTGAGAATATCTGACAGAGGTCAAGTCCACTGATCAGCAACAAGACTTGTTTACACTGCATTACACATACACATTGATCGACCTATACATATGCTGGATTGGGACCACCTAGTTGTATAGTACAGATGTAGCAGTGGTCCTGTGGCCCCAGGCTGCCAAACTAATGGAAGTATCACCAAAGTATACGAATATGCTATCTCCAATACATAGTTTCAGAGAGGAAGTAATTTAAATAAAAATAGTAACCTAATTAAACTTTTTTTTAAGGCCCTGTGCTATCATTTTACTGAATCCCCACCCTATAAGGCCCCATTTGAGTGTTCTCCCATGGTGTCAGCCCTATCATCATTTTTACAATTTTGAATCCCCACCCTATAAGGATGCTACCATTGCATTATGAGTGTTCTCCCATGCTCAGTTTCAGAAAAGAAATCGTTTATATGGAAATAGCCAAATTAACCCCTTTTGTCCCCGCCTCTCAGGCCCCCGGGGGGTCAGCCCCATCATTTGTACAATTTTGAATCCCCACCCTATAAGGATGCTACCATTGCATTATGAGTGTTCTCCCATGCTCAGTTTCAGAAAAGAAATCATTTATATGGAAATAGGCAAAGTGACCCCTTTTGTCCCCGCCTCTCAGGCCCCCGGAATGTCAGCCCCATCATTTGTACAATTTTGAATCTCCACCCTATAAGGATGCTACCATTGCATTATGAGTGCTATCCCATGCTTAGTTTCAGAGAAGAAGCCGTTTATATGGAAATCGCCAAATTGACCCCTTTTGACCCTGCCCCTCAGCCCCCGGGGGGTCAGCCTCACCATTTGTACAATTTTGAATGCTCACCCTAAAAGGATGTTACCATTGCATTATGGGTGCTATCCCATGCTCAGTTGCAGAGAAGAAGTCGTTTATATGGAAATAGCCAAATTGACCACTTTTGACCCCACCCCTCAGGCCCCCGGTTGGTCAGCCCAATCATTGGTACAATTTTGAATCCCCACTCTATAAGAATGCTACCATTGCATTATGAGTGCTATCCCATGCTTAGTTTCAGAGAAGAAGTCGGTTATATGGAAATAGCTAAATTGACCCCTTTTGGCCCCACCCCTCAGGCCCATCATTTGTACAATTTTCAGTCAGTAACCAATAAGGATGCTACCAGTCAAATTTTGTTGAGTTCCAACCAACGGTTATGGAGAAGAAGTCAATTATTTACAGACGGAAGGACGTCGTACGGTGGACGCCACAGTATGGCATAAGCTCACAAGCATCAGCTAACAAGAGGCCCAAGGGCCTTAATGGTCACCTGAGTTCGGATACAGAATAAAACAAAGGCATATAAACACTATATATTAGCCCATCAGGCCTTTGAAGTCAATCAGTGATTTTATAAATTTGACTTTTTAATCTATGAAGATTATTTGGTTCCATCAAATCTGTGAATTCAGAAGACAGATTTTTGAAATTTTAGCCATTTTGATCCCTTTTGGCCCTGCCCCTCTGGCCCCTTGGGGTCAGCTAGGACCAATATTGATAAGATGTTAAAATGCTATCTCAGGCTAATAACTTTAACCCAGTTTGACTCAATTACTATGAAAACTAAGCAAATAATGTTCATAAATGTGTTTTCCCTATATATAATTTAGTAAATTTGACCCCCTCCCCAAGGAAAATCTGAGATCCCAGGGCCATGAAATTCACAATTCTTGTAAAGAGCCTTAAGACCTTTTCAACCATGAAGAGTATTTGATTCTACCAATTCCAGAATTTTAGAAGAAGAATTTTGAGGTTTTAGCCTATTTGACCCCTTTTGGCCCTGCCCCTTTTAATTATATGCCCGTGGGGATCAGTCATAGAAAATTTGTAAATATGATTCAATGGCCATTTCATAGGGATAATTCTGACAACATTTGACTAATTTCCTATTACAAATGACCAAATAATGCTCAAAAATGTGTTTTCCCTATATAAACTATAGTAAACTAAACCCCCTCCCCAGGGGGAAACCTGAGACCCCATGGTAACCATTGGTCATATAATTCACAATTTGTGTAAAGGGCCTTGAGACCTCTCTATCCATGAAAAGTATACAATTCTACCAAATCAATGAGTGGAGAAGAAAATTTCTGAAATTTTAGCCAATTTTACCCCTTTTGGCCCCTCCCACAGCCCCCTGGGGGCTAGGGGTCATATAATTCACAATTTTGATTGGCCTTATGCATTAGAAGATTTGTGCAAAATTTCATTGAAATTGCTTCGGTTTTGGTTTTGGAGAAGAAGTCAAAAATGTAATGGTTTATCGTCGCACGACGGACAACAGATGACGGACGACGACGGGCAAAAGGCGATTAGAATAGGTCACCATGAGACTTAGTTATTCTACCACAAACAGCCCTAATGTAATTGTTATACTTAAATTTAGGTCCATTCAGGCCTCAATAGAATTTGTATTGTGCCCATGTACTAATACATTATAAAGTCAAAAAAGGTTATTGGTAAATGTTTATGATTGAATTATGTTCATGACCCTAGGAATTTTTTAATGCTATAATACGAGGGTTTCGAGATCCCAAAATGATGTGGGTAAAATATAATTTACTATTGATAAGTCCTTCCATCCTCCGGTGATTATGGCATCATCATTTGATGTGAGTTTCTTGACGTCATAATCACAGTCAGTACCTGGCAACTAGTTGCCCCACATCGGATTCGAACATGCCACAAAGAGAGGTAGGGCTTGTGGTAAACTGGTATATATGTCAGGACATGTTAACCACTTGGCCATAGAGGCCCTTAAACAATTAAACCAGACAGTATACATATATGTAGGCTATATTAAACAAACCATCTATATGTATAAAGGGAGCATGATGATAACATATCATATGTGTGTATGTACATTTTGTATACTATTCCAGTCATGGAGTACAAATGTACTAAACATTCCCTTTTTTCATTCAAGGAAAGGAATTATATAAACACTAAGCTTGTTTTCCAACATAAAATTCATTAATTTCATTGGTATATCTTATGGCTTAAATAATTCATAAATACTTTTTTTAGTATAACAATTAATTGTGTTGATTACGGGTGACACCTTGTAGTATGCGTATGGGGCAAAAGGGATCAAGAGTCAGTCTTTCAACCAAATCTACCATGTTATTTTGTCTTTCCATAGTTCAAATATTATGAAATTAAATCTAGTATAAGGAATTGGATATGAAAAATTATAGCCTAACAATAAAAAAATTGAAGTAACACGGACAAATAAAACATATAGGTTACAGAGATACTCAACGGCAATATTATCTTAGTTTTGACTGTCTGGGGATTTACTTAATCACTTTGTTACGTAATCAATCCAGTGGCAGTGTTAGATTGACAGTCAATACACTGAATCACCTCAATACACACCACAGTCTACACCTGTCAAAACGATTCTAAATTTATCAACACTCTTTCCCACTGACTCGTCTGCACACATATACATCATAGCAGTATTCGTTTGCATCTTTCGTTACATATTGACAACAAATATAAAATATACATATTCATAGAATGCATGTTATGCGATCGACGATGCTTTTATAATCCAAAGATTTCTTCAATCATTGCAAGTTTCTCATCATGAATCAGCTACGTGCACCCGATGACATGCGCTGTAATCGAGATATCAGGAAACAGTGCATGCATGTAAAAACAATTAAAACATACCTTGGTATGCAGTTTGGAGACGTTTTTTCCACTTCCCATGTAGCAAATAATTTCATGGGCATGGATTTTGTTCCCACGGCACTCGTCTTGCCTACTTTCTCCGCCATTATTCTCTCATTATATACATGACATGCGCAGAGACAATGTCTTCGGAACCTCTCGGACCTTTGCACAGCATTACTGAACAAAATGTAAACATTGCTTAATCGGGTATCTTCGACATTTTCCGTAAACGTTGATCGTCAGTCGAGAGAGCTACTTGTTCAACTTACAAACAAATCAAAAAATCAAAATGCAATATTGTGCCGTGCAGAAATTTACATCTATGAAATATTATTGATATTTAGTTTTACAGATTAAAAGTTTATTTTCTTGTGTTCATGCACCAGAAACATATTTGTTAAAGGATTTGTGCAGTCAAAAATGATAATTTCAGTTCATGCTGGAAATGGCTTTATTAGACCATGTAACGTTAGAAACATCTCCGTGCCGCGCGCGACCGGAATAACCTGCAAACCACCGATATCGAGGTCAAATTTTCTGACCACCCGATTATGCATATTTTCTAGCCCTAAACCGTGTGACGTCATAATAGTCCGTGGCTTATAGCTGTACTATATAACTGATGTACATGTGCTATCACTTACATCGACGGTCACAGGAAAAGCCGATCAAAGATTTTTTTATGATTACTTTTGAGTGAAGTTAATCGTACAATAACTTTGTCTCGAATATAAATAACTAAAAGAGTGAAATTCGATGTTTCAAAAACTCTAATTTATGCTCTAATATCAGGTATCTTCGTGTAATTATTAAAGAAAATCCACACAGAAATATAAGTTTCAGATTTTTTGTCGAGGAGTTCAGCAACGAATACGCTTTAATTAGATAATATTTTCCTGTAGTCTGTATCTTTGATACATTGTGAATTGCAAAGTTTGTGACTGTAAAATGAAATTTTACGTAACAATTTAAGAAATCCTTGATTAAAGCATCAAGGATATGATGCTTGACGTAAGTACACACCGATGATTGATCATTACAAACATTGTGTTGTGTGTTGCTAACCGAATAAATCGAGATACATTTATTATAATACCGCAAAACGTTTCAACATGTGGTAGAAAGAATTTACTTTTGATATTATAAAAGATCTTAATATTGAGATATTAAGCAAAACAAACAATTTTTTAAGACTGTGCGGTCGCTTTCAATTTTTAATCGATATACGAGTAGATACACCGATATTATAGATATATAATTAGCCATGCCTTTGGTTTGATGGTTATGTAATTCCTTGACCAGGATGTTGTTTACCTGTACACAACGCCATTCATCGAACTCACCTGTAATTACCTGGCCGCGGGCAAATTGCTATTCGGTGGACTATATCGGGTATTTGCTATTGTCTTACTGTCAATCAGGTTAGGACATCCGTTAATTGGATTGTGATTTGAATTATGGAACCCCCGTACATCTATGCTCTAGGTTTTTTATTGTCACCTCCATTTTTAAAATGAATATACCTGATCATACCTAGGAATATATATTACATACACACACACACACATATATATGTCGTACACAGGTAAAACAAAAAATGGAAGCTGACTTATTCAGAAACAAAAATGGTTCTAAGAACTATTTCAACTAAAGGTTTAACCTTAAAAAAAATTCCGTCTAGTACTGTAATTACGGAATCGTGGCATATAGCAATCTTCCGTAATTTCTAAGGTATTAGTAAAAATTCTAAGCATGTATTTTCACCGTTTCGAATCTAAATGTACATGTATAGTCATACAAGAAGGGTTACAACATTATCACACTAAATATACTTATTTAAATATCACTTAGTATATTTTTAAAAAGGTACAAGATATTATATCTATTTTTAATGCCTGTATACAAGTAATTTCAATTTTCATTTAAACACTTTATGTGGTTACTTTTTGGATTATACGATAAATGTTCATATATCATACTATTAAATCTCGGTATGATATACAAAACGGTCGACAATGAATATACTATTTTAAGGATTTAGTATAATTTTGAAAAAATGAATTTTAATCTACACTTCAACTGTAATATAGGAACATATGTCAGAAATACCATTGATGTATTTCTGCTTTTTAGTAAACGTTATGGATAAAGTTTCAAAGGCAACAATATATATTTACATATTATTTTCGGTATAAGTTCGGTACTGTAACTCCAATATCACATAACTGATAACCGTCCACATTTTATTTTTACTCAAAAACTGTGCCGTGTTTGCATCGTTATAGCAGAAGTTTGAATGAAATAAAAACACGGATTCTAGATATACTCATGCTAAATTTTGGGATTTTACTCGTAAAAAGATAGTGTTACATTATACTGTGTTTTTTTATTACACTGAAATTTACATCATATGCTATCTAAATCTCAGTCCAGACTGATCCGAACATCATTTTGATATCGCTATCAAATTGGACTGATTATCTAATCTAAAGCTAGATATATGCTGGTTTGAATTTTTGAAGTTGTGTGAATGGAATGTTTTGAAACTGAAAATATCTACATCATAAAGCTAGAATAACCATTTACTCGAAAAACTCAAATTGTAGATTTAACGTATACGTATATATGCTGTATACATGTATAGTACTTGGCTTACCGTGTGTAGCCGCGGACTACTCTGACATCACAAGACCACGTGACCACCTAGCTCATTATCTCTGAACCGTAGTCGACACTACCCGTAAATCACGACCAAAACCAACCGATAGCGCTAAAAGCTAGGCGATTCGTTGGGTGGGACTTAATTTTTCATTCATCCAAAGCAATATTATCAAAAAAAAATCCTGACGTATTATCAAAAAAAAAAATTGGCTGCACAAATCCTTTAAACATATTTGTTTCTGCACTGCACGAGAGAAAAAATAAAGTTCTAAAATTTTTCCACACCAGAAGGCCTAGATTTTACAAAAAAAAAATGCACGTGTTCATTTGCATTTATATTTAACTGACAGTTTTTAAAACAAGATTGTAATTGAACAAAGAAGCAAACTAACAATTATTCATTATCAGTTTGCTAACTTATAACCAAAAAGGTTGTTATTTATGGATATATCCGTAAGTTCTCAGTTTGCAAACTACTTCAACACTAATAGGCCTATTTTAGACACGGTCCTGCCAAAGACAAATAATATTAAACGAAGTTATGTTATTTCTTTCATTGGTAAGAATAAGTACGCAGAGATAGAATCCTAAACTGCTTAGAGTTTTTGAAATGTAAATGTAAAAGAAATTGGATGATTGTGTAAGGACCCAACGGCGCGGTTAACTGTACATTATTGTATATAACTTATTTTACCGTTTATTTAATTTTAAGAAGAAGCGACAAAATCTGATAAAGCCTGGTTGTTCCGCAGTTCTAATTAAGTGAACGTACAATATATATATATATAGAGTGCTATTTTGGATTGAAGAAGGCCCTATAGTGGCTGAATATATATTCCATAGAAATGATTTTGATTTTACTTTGAATTTATTTTGGCCTTTTATTTCGGATTATTAATATACTAGCTTTATACCGTTTTTACCTCAGTACAATATATAGTACTGTGAACAGAGATTTAGTCAAGCCATTTCATGATAAAAATAGGGGTAAGTTAATTTATACATATAGAAATCTATATAATCCCGCATTCGTGCAAAAATAGTTTTCTACAATACATGTATATACCCGAGGATCAATAACTCGTCGTGATATGCAAGACTTGTTAATTATATATCATGACTATCAATATACAAATATACATATTATGGATTCTCATAATTTCATGCAGATACCAAAAGTGAATGAAACAATTATGAACTATGGATAACCTACATCAAAGAAATTATGGACATCTATAAATATATAGCGTGTCTAACGATCAAATCCCACAGTATCTTTCTTCCTTACTTCCTTCTATTGTTCAAGATAATGTTAGATATCCATTGAGAAATATAAATGAATATAGAATCCCATATTATATAGATTATCTTCAACTTCATCTTCATTTTTACCGTCAACACTTCGTTGTTGAAACTCCCTTGACAATTCTGTCAGATCGTCAGCTTCCATCAGCATTTTCAAAAATTCTCTTAAACCGATTAACCAAATATCCTTTCTTTGGCATCAGTGATCGCAAAATTGATATTTTTCATACTCAGCTCAGGCACCAGTGTAGTGCCTTAAATTACGATCGAGTGAACCTTGCAGAAAGTCCGAGCTGTTGGTGTGGACATTTATGCGAGAACGATTATCATTTTTTCTTTGAATGTGTCCGTTATGATATCGAAAGATTTTTTTTTTCAGAAATCAAATGATTTGAATTTAAATATTCTCTTAGATTTAGACCTACTGTTATTTGATAGTCAAGAATTAACCTCAAATACTTATTCGGAACTTTTCATATGTGTTCAGCCAATTTTAAAAGGGCAGCATCGGGTTTTGAGAAATTAATATTGTACCAATTGTGTCTTGAAAAAGAATATTTACCTAATTATTTGTTTGTTACACTGTAAATGCTTTATTGAATCTATACTTTGTTGCTTGCTTTATGATATTTATCTTTTAATATATTAATTTATTTTTGTCCATCCATAATAGAATGTAATGATCTCTCTCTCCCTATCCCCCCCCCCTCTCTCTAAAAAATGTATATTTATTCATTATCTAATTTTTATATGTATTTATCGCAATTTGGAATTATGTCATTGTTGTTGGGAGAAGGCTTTGCTAAGTTATGATAACTTATGCCCAATCCTGTTGTAATTGGGTTTTTTTTGTTGTTGTTTTTTTTTTTGCAATGAAATACGTTAAACTCTAAATATTTAGCGTGGTTTTGACTGATTTCGGCTATTTCGCATTGGCGACCCCGACATACGAAGCGCGACATGCAACTTGCACGATCTGTGAAGAGCGCTAGCGACAACACGGTAATCTGAAGAGAAAAAGGTGCGACAATGCACTGCGCACTGGGAACAGCGACAATGCGCCACGCTATAAGCACACAAGTTCTAGATAGCACATGGAGAACTGTCGCTCTTCGCATGACGCACCATCGCTCTATCGCTCTTTGCTTGGTGCATTGTCGTACTTCGCTTGTTGTCGCATTGTCACTCTTCGCATATTGGGATTGCCAATGCGACGTTGCGACATGGCCGAAATCATCCTTGATATTCCTAGGTGAATATCACGTTCGTTATATACCACTCAAGACTCTGTGTGCAACGGCAAATGAGAAGGTAGTGGTCCGTTGATGTACATTTAAGCATTGAATATATATGAATGCCAACTGAAAGACGCTCATATATATGCATATATTTACATTGTGGTAACATTTTATGATGAAATCCCGAAGGATTTGACATCTATAATGAATAAATCTTTCGTTATCGTCAAGGATGGAGCAGCCATTTGAACAGCCGTTTCCGTGATTGCTGGTACGACAAGTGTGACGTCACAATGATAATGACGTCATAATAAACGCTTGCAGTTCATAGACTATATGAATGCAAATTGCGCTTGGTAATGTTACATAGTGGCACTGCAGTGAAAATGTAAATATAAAAAATATCTCCCTTTAATCAGATAAGCGTGATTCCGGGCAACAAGACAAGAACTTCCCAGAGGCATACTTGAACATTACCAAGTTGATAAAAAGTGTCTTACTGTTGACTAGTAGATTGTTGTATTGATTGTAAATTCTGGCAATATATGCAAAAATGGTGCATTTCAGTGAAGCAAGTTCACATGATTCGGTACACATCTCAGTCACCAAATAACCATGTCATTATATATGTTTACTACATATAGTGTCTATAGCATCACATAAGTATGTAAAAGGAGCGCTTGTTGGACAGGATTTGACTTTTAAAAAACCATGCAAATTGAGTCCTTTTTGACATTGTCATGCAAATAGCGATCGTAGATAAATTTAGGACTCTTTAGTGCATTTCCACAAATCTTCATGTTTTGCCCCAAATACAGAAATTTGATTTTTTTTTTTCATATTTTGCGCTCCGAAAAGTATATAATAGACGTATTTGTGACGATTAAAATGCCTTCCTATATGCCATGTTTGCATGATATAACATTAAAGGGATAACCAAGCTGAAGAAGCAAGGACATGTACCTGATCATCAGGAAGCTAATTTGATATAACAATATAATATATAACAATTTTATATAACATGAGCATTCAAGCAGACGGACTAGTCAAGAAGTTACGGAAATCAACAAACAACAATTAAGATCTAAAGTAAGCGACGGACAGGTGACAAACGTTTCAGCTCTATAGTGGAGGTCACATCACCCGGACCTGGAACGAAAATAAGTATGAGAAAAAACATCGAACTGGTGAGGATCAACAGTACTGCCAATACACCAGTCAAAGTCGACGGAGAGAGAGCTAATGAGGAAAGTATACTCATTTTGTCACTTGGGAAATGTAATGCAGGCAGGGCTGATCAGAACTCATATCATTCTGTTGATGAATAATGGAGAGTCCAAGGAGATATGCGGGAAAAAACCAAAAACCCATGTCTTTACTGAGGTATTGGCAAGGCACGGATAACAAATAAGTATATATTAAACGGAAGATCCATGTCAACACCTGCTTAGATTATCCACAACACCTAGTGGCCACAGAAGATAATAAATAAAGATATGTTGGAGTTCGCGGAACAGGAACTAGTGAGAGATTTTGAGGAAGAAGTGGTGGAACTGAATTTGACATACTATCAGAAAGCCAGAACCTAGCACTACACGCCAAGCCCTGATCTGGAACCTACAGTGAAAGAGGATATGAGGTTGGCCCTGCAGGTTCTTTGGAAACTCGTGTGTGATCTCGTTTTTTCAGTTGAATAAGCGAAGCGAGACCACCTATTGGTTTCTGACGTTGGCGCCGCAATAGATGAAGGCGAGATAGACACTGAAACAGAGTTAATTATAAATGCAGTATGGCAAGCCAACATGGCGTTTATTCAAAGAGCAATGTCGATCCTTAATTTCAATGCATATACATGTATATAAGATATTTTGATTGCGATCGTTTATGTATACGTTAGAAAATGAAAAAAAAAATAATTAAAAAAAAATAGAAAAGAAAAAAAAGAAAAAGAAGTTCAGGGGTTTATCGAACTTACACGAAATCGAAGCATTTTATTGACAGTTTACTAAAGTAATTAACATTTGTTACAACAGATTTGCACTTCGCCAAAAGTAGTCCCATTCATTAAAACAGACGAGAGAATTTGTGAGCGAGAACAAAATACTGACTAAATCTTATTCGTAACATTCCTTACACTGAACTCCCCACTAATAAAGCGTTGCTTCTGTCAAAAACTGTTGAAAAAAAAGTTATTTTGATCTTAAATTTTTGGCGGTAAGTGTAACATATACATCTATTCTGAACAAAAAGAATGTATTGACTCTGTGATATTATTTTTTTTTTTTAAGAAAACCTTGTTCTAGTCAATAATGCAACTAAATACTGATTAGACAACCATTTTTGAAAATATTGCTTTAGTTTGTCGTGTGTAGAATCAAAACTGTGAAATTCGGTAATTACAACTCAAAACTAAACTTACGTACCATCATATTACTTTTATTCCATTTCCAAAAATCTCTATTAGAAAAAGTTAGGAAATAGGAAATAGTTTACATCTCAGCAGAGAAAATCCTTACAACGTTACTCTGTGGTAAAAACCCCGATGGCTGATACAAACCCCACACCTAGATGTCTGCACTGATATAGTGAGGTTTTATAATTAATAGATTTATTTTGGGGTTTTCAAGTTTTAGTGGGTACGAATCTTAACATTACACAGTTTATGCCAGCATGCCAAAAAAGATTATCAGTAAATTAATAAAACGGAAAATGGTCGTTGATTAGGCATATTCGTAAATATCTAACTAAAATGAAACCGTCAACAGAGGTCGCGCACCCAGCACGTTCACGCACCATTGGCCACAAGGTATGCATACTGTTTAACTGGTGTTTATTTTCTGCAAAAAGTAGATAAGGATATACAACAAAGCTCTTTTGTCTAAAACAATTACATTATTCACTAAAGTCACTTCAAAATTATAAACGGTTATCATTTCCATTATTGGTCAATATCACGATTTCGTCGTCATTATGAAAGAAATCTATATTTAGCTCTCGGAAAGACCCTGTTAATTCTCTTCCGACTTTCATGTACTTTCAGTTAGTTTTAAAATTTTATACTGCATTTACAGATTCATTTTGGTCAGACACATCCAACATGCAAAATTGAAAAGTGTGTTTCATACTGACAGCTTTATATTTTGATTTGTTCTTTCGTTTTGGCTTTGCTGAAAATCGATGTTATGGTTAAATTGCTTCCTCGACAGGTACAGCCATTGTCTACTTTGAGGTAAGATGTGTATTTTAAATTAACTTTGTTATCAAAGACATCTTCAATGTAAATTTAATGATCATGATTATTAAATTCATTTATTGTAGCAACACTATCTGTCATTATGTTATTAAAGCCATCTCATGTCGAATATTAAGAAACACCAGCTACACAATGAAGCAGTTTAAAATGTTGATTTAATCGTCAGTAGTGGATATACATTATGAAATGTGACTAATAACGATAAAGTTGACAATCGATATCAGGAAATCGTCTGATTTCAGAATGGTCTAATCTCTGGGCGAATAGAGATACATATGTAATTTGTAAAACCCGTGTACACCAACGCTGTCTTTTTTCTGTAAAAAAAAAAAACATCCTCTTAACTAGTTTTTACTGTTAAACCGCTATATACCATGTGGGTATTAATCACTTTTTTATTCGACACCATTATTTATAGATTATTAACCTATATTTAGCTCTCGGAAATACCCAATTTTTCATCATTAAATGTATAATATATTTACAGAATCATTTTCATTTTTCTCAGATATAGATATGCATGTAAACTTGAATTTTGTGTATTTCATACGTGCAGCTTCATATTTTGATTTGTTATTTCGTTATTGCTTTGCTAAAAAATAGAGTTTATGGTTAACAGGTAGAGCTATTGTCTACCTTGATGTAAGATGTATATTTTTATAAAACGTTATCATTTTGTCATCAAAGACATCTTCAGTATAAGAATCATTATAATGATTATAAAAATGTCATATATTGTAGCAACAGCATTGTACAAGTCCTATTTATATCTAAGCCATCTCATATAAATACAATGTATAACGTCGCTCCTCGAATTAAGAAGCACGTACCACACACACAATGCAATATTTTACTAGCTAGTATATATTATATTCCTTCTAATTTTCTATTTTTCCATTTCTATCACCTCTTGCTTCAGTAAAATAATAGAAAAAGTAATTTTTAAGTATCTCTATAATTACCTACGTGACTGTGAAGTAATCACCAAACATCAGTCCGGCTTCATTCCCGGTGATTCAACTGTGAACCAACTTCTTTCGATATACAATAATATCACTAACTCATTAGACAAAGGAAAAGAAGTCCGGTCTGTTTTCTGTGATATAAGTAAAGCCTTTGATAGAGTGTGGCATGATGGACTATTATTTAAATTAGAATCTTATGGTTTTAAAGGGAAATTATTAGGGTGGTTTAGAAATTATCTTACTGATAGGAAGCAACGTGTTTTAACTGAAGGCATTTTCTCTACATTTAAAACTGTTAACGCTGGAGTCCCTCAGGGATCTGTCTTAGGCCCTTTTTTATTTCTATTATATATTAACGACATAACTAATATTGTTACTAGTGATTGCAAATTGTTTGCAGATGACACTTCGATTAGTGAAGTAATTGATAATAACCAAATCTATGCTGCCCATACACTTTCACAAAATCTTTCGAATATAAGTACCTGGGCTCTGAAATGGGACATAAAGTTTAACCCCACTAAAACTGAATCATTAATATTTTCAAGGAAACGAAACGTCATTCATCCCGATATATACTTTGACAATAACACGGTTCATACAGCTAGCACACATAGACATTTAGGAGTTCTACTTTCTGACGACTGTAAATGGACTCACCACATAGATTATGTATACCAGAAAGCATTTAAAAGGATAAATATTTTAAAAACATTAAAAAAAGAGTGTCACGTAAAACTCTTTTAAACATTTATAAAAGTTATATTTTACCTATTTTAGAATATGCTGATGTTTTATGGGATAACTGTACTGAACAATGTAAACTTCTGTTAGAGTCTGTCCACTTAGAAGCCGCTAGGATTATAACGGGATTGCGCAGAGGTACCTCCCATGATATACTTTATAAAGAACTAGCTTGGGAATCTCTTTCTGATCGGCGTCAAAAACACAAACTTATTCTTATGTTTAAGATACTCCGTGGATTTGCTCCACAGCATTTGATTGAAATTGTACAACCATTTTTATATCAGCCTGAAAATGAGAGATATCCACTAAGGATGACAAGATATTTTAATATTCCTATGTGAAGAACTGCAAGATACTATACTAGTTTTTTTCCAAGTACCTTTAGAGAATTTAATTCTTTCGCTTTAAACTTTGACTTATCGAATGTTAATACTGTTGCACAATTTAAAACACTCCTTTTTAACATTAATAAAATGGAACCTGATATAACAAATACCTTTATAAACAAAGGTTCTCGAATTATAAATATTACTCTGTGCCAGCTCAGAAATTCCTCTAGCAATCTAAATTCTGACCTATTTCGCGATCATTTGAGAGATTCTCCAATTTGTTCTTGTGGCCTTGGTAATGAAACAGCCGAACACTATCTTTTCATATGTCCTTTATTTAATGAACAAAGATCATCACTCAGAACCAAAATACATAACTCTAATATCCCCCACTCGCATTTTAACGCAAAAACTCTACTGAATGGCTGTGACAATTGTGATGAAGAAAAAAATACATATTTATTGCAATGCATATCAGAATATATATCTGAAACTAAAAGATTTTTTTTAGATTTTTCTACTATGATAGGTTGGGGAGATACACTAATAATAATATTCATTCATAATGTAATGTTAAATGTTAAAATATTTTGTTGATAATTGTACTATACCGGATTTGTTTGGAGATGGCTAATATAGGCTTTGCCTGTTGCCAAATCCATTTGCATATTATTTGCAATAAAATTTGTTGAAATGAAATATTCCTTCTAATTCGCAGCTTGGCAGTCCTACTTCTACGGAGTCCATTTTGAGATATGCTAAAGTTTAGGGAATTAGTTTAAACAGTATTTTATTCATATAATGATACATATAATACAGTAAATAAACACATTTCGGAATCGGAAAACAAGCTTAAAGCTTATATAAATTCCTTTCCCTGAAATATCAAGCCAGAGGAAAGTTCGGCACTGGAAACACCTTTTACAAGATATGTATAAAGAAAGTTTAAAGCAGAAAAATATTAAATTCAGAAAAATACGTGTTCATAGTAACATGTGGTGAATACAAGATAAATACATACAAAGAACATACATGTGGTGATTACAATATAAGACAATGGATTCATAGTTCTATTAAAATTTGGTATAAAGTGTTATTAATAAACAGCCAGTTTTACAACTCTGGTGAAATTACACTTCAACAAAATCGTTTACTTAATTTGATATAGGTATGTACTGCTAGAAATATTTATTCGTTTTTTTTGTATTGAATAGCTATCATCTCCCCAAAGAAGAGTTTTTTTCGGTAAGAATTATATCTAATTGATGTAGTGTATTTTGTCTAATTATAGTATAGTTAGAATTAACATGATAATAAAAAATGATGATTAGTTTCGACTAAACCACAGGTACAAAGTGGACTATCTTCTAAGTTTCTTATATATAAATGTTGTTTGAGATTACTTCATTTTAGTCTTAAACGAGTGTGAAAAATTTGATGATTTCTATCTCCTGAGTTAAAATATAAGGGGGGGGGGGTATTTATACTTTTTTTGCAAGAAGCGTTTAATTATGCCAATAGAAGGATTTTCACGAATTTCTACTGGTAATGCATTCCATAACTTAACTGAAGAATTTAAAAAAAAAGAATCTTTATAAAATTGTGTTTGCAATTTAGTAGCTGGAAATTGTCTGAATGTCTAGTATTATACATATGACCTTCTGATACCTTATTTGGAATTAGACGTGATAGATAATAATACTTGATAATTTAGTAGCACCTGTTACTATTCTTGCTGCCTCCAATTGTACATTTTCTAAATTTTGGCATATATAATTTGGTAGGTTTTCCCATACAAAATCAGAATATTCTAGAATCGGTCTTATAAATGAAAAAAAAATAGTTTGGAGAGAGTTCCTATCTACAGTATATCTTAAACTTCTTAGGACAGATATCCTTGGAGAAACCCCCCCTTTTTTTTAAATATGATCTATGTGATTTTTCCATGAACCATCTTCATTTAATACAACTCCTAAGTGTTTATGGGATTTTACATTTGATACATTAGTATTATTCAGAGTTATGGGGTCGTAGTGTCTACGTGTTGTTTTCCTAGATATTAATAATGATTCTGTTTTTTCTGGATTAAAACGTACTAACCATTGGTTTGCCCATGCATGTATCTTTAAAAGGTCATCATTAATGGTATCAACAGCAAATGTAGGATTATCAACTCTTATATACAAGGCAGTGTCATCAGCAAACAATTTAATTTTACAATTGATATCTTTCACTATATCATAAACAAGAAAGAAGAGTGGATCTAGGATTGAACCTTGAGGTACACCTGACTTAATAGTATGTGTCTCAGAAGAAGTACCGTTAATTACAACTTTTTGATGTCTATCAGATAAATAGTTTTCACACCAAGATGATAGATAATAATTTCCCAGAGATACCAGATTGTTTCAATTTAAATATTAAACCCCTATGCCAAACTCGATCGAATGCTTTGCTTATATCACAGAATACAGCTATAATTTCCTTCCCCGAATCTAAAGCCCTCCCAATTTCGAAAAGTATAGGGAATTCTAAAGTATTTAAATCTCTGCTAGTAGTAAACATATCTCTGACTTGTAAAATGTAAGACCTAAATAAGGGTTTTAAAGTTTGTGTCTTTTTCTCTCATACCTCGACGTTTTAATTGCAATTTTACAATTATAAAATCCCGTCATTTTTAAATACATGTAATTTTGAAGAAAACCGCCACTTCAAAAGAATTGTTTGCATCTTTATAGTAACGCCAGCCTAGTAACTAAGTAGTTTATGAAATAACATACAAATTAGTAGCCTTCTAATGTTCAGGGAGTATTGACATAGTAGTAGTGATTGTATTTGGCCTACAGGGGTGATTTACTTGACGTTATTCAGTTTGGTGTGCAAGTAGTTTTTGTATATCCAAGGGGAATAGCTGAAACACATTTTAGTGTTAGTTTAACATGCTAAAGTACTAAAATAATTATAGTATGCTACAACACCGAGTCAACATGCTAAAACACTAAATTCAATACGTTAAAAAAACTTATTTTAACTTGCTAAAACACAGGTAATACTGTCACTAGCACATAGGCACGGCATGAGATAAGAGACTTCGTATTCTTCAGTACTTAGCCATATCAAAAAACAAAATATAATGCATGACGCCGCATCTCCAATCAGGAGCCCCATTTAAACAGTGCAATCTAGAACGAATATATGTACCCGGCCTACCATACCTTTCGGTCGACACGATTTTCTATTGCAGCTAAGTACAATCCAAATGAAAACAATGTGTCTTTACTTCTAATTTATAGATATAAAGTCCTACTTCATTAGCCAAATCCTCACACAATCGAAATGTCAAGTCTGACACCTCTGGACAAACATGCTATTGAAGAGTTCATAGGGGAAAGTTCCAAATGCTTCACCAAGCTGTACAGTGCCAAGGAAAACGGCTTTGACGCAGGCGTATTTCACCAGAAGTGTGATAACAGAGGTCCAACATGTACGTATCCATGTGAAAACCATGCACTTCTTCAACAAAGACATGAAATTATGTAATGAGTAAAATGAAATTGACGTATTTATGATCAAAATTAAAACACATCAGTTGGGAATTTCCCATTATTTCATTATGATGGTCAAATACATTCAATTTGACAGAACATAATGCTAAAATGATTTTTACAGGGGTTACTATCACTGTCTTTAAATCCACCCCTGGAATATACCATAGTAAACTGAAGACAGTTCAGGAGAAAAAAACTGACCAATCACAGACCTGCAGAGACGTCATTTGAAAATTAAAGAGATAACGACGTCTAACTTCAAAGCAGCACAGCCAAAAATGTACCATTATTCGATTCTTTTGATTGACATCGAAGTACCAAACTACCTGTCTCATCTGGTGTCGCCCATAGAACCTTAATTCTATGACATATTCAAGGGGTGATATAACGACGGTGATAGTAATCCCTGGAGCATTGGCGTACGGTATGTAATAGCGATGGGAGTGTTTCCTATCGAGTGTAACAAATATTTCACGGACACATGAGAAAATACTGATGCATTAGTTAAAATGACTGAACATGGAATATTTTGCCATACGAGCGATAAAGTATATCAATAGAAATCTTAACATCGAATGACAGAAGTAAACATCATTAAACTGTTTCGCTATATTCTCACATATAAAACATCATGGATTTTCTTCGATCTTTATACTTTGTCTACAGTAACGGTGATCTCCGATACGGAGGGTCACGTTTACGGAGGGTACACCTCGGTCAGTTGGCAGTCGGCCTTTATCCCACAAGTGTACGACAGGGATGCGTTCCTCTTTTATCGTGACAATGGATCCGTTCAAAACATGGAAAAGTTTTCCGTCCGGAAATGTGAATCGGCTATTGCATATGACCAAACGTCAGGTCCTATTTTCGGCAGCGAACCGGATCTTGGAGTGTTTACCGGGAATGTCACTAGGACACACGACGGAACACCTCACGCTGTCAGCCTCAAGTTCAAAGGAGCTAGTTACATGATGCCTTCCTACCCGTTATTAGACCTGGAAGTGGAGGACATCGTGGTCTATAGCGTAACAGGTACTAAACTGTATTATACCCACGTTGTACGATTGTGTTAATGTTATAGTGCAGTTCTTTATTCTATAACCCATTTCTTTCAATCTCACATGTCAAGGTCGTTGCCATTTTCTTTATGCATCAGATAAATTGATACATGCCTGATTCTGGTATTGGTGATATTATTTTATTGATACACGCCATGATTCTGATATTGTTAATATTATTTAATTGTTACACGCCATGGTTGACTTATATTGTTCAGTAGTTGATAAATACCTCAGTCATTGACAATACGGTTCAGTTGGTTTATGTCATTTTAAAGAAGAGAGCTCATTTAGTCTATGCCATGCAAAAATCTTTATCAAACTCGGACGCTTTTAAGAAACATCAAAATGACAAACATCTTTAAACCAACTTATTTTGCGGGAACTTGATTTCACGACACATTCGAACGAGCCTACTGTACCTGTATTTGAATCGGTTTCGCTGCTATTTATTTTCTCAATTTCTGATGGCCCGCCCAGGCTTGAATGACGTGGGTCAAAACGTTTCTATCGTGGCTTGAAGGATATGAATAATTTACTGATGCCAAACATCATTTTGATTAATTTTGTTTTCAATTTCAATACTAGTAGTAAATTCAAATTTTACCTGTAAATAATGCACCGATTTTATATGTTTTTCACATTAATTGGAAATATATCTTAAACAAAAGTTAATAGAAGAAGTTTTTATAGCTATAGTACTAAAGTTGTGTAATGTATGTCACTTTCTTTCATTCCTACACGTGTAATACTGGCTGGTCTAGGGCTGCCTGAGGCTGTATTGCATGGCTACCCATGCAATAAAGCCTCGTGACGTCACGGCGTAAACAAAATCTCTATTTCCTCGGTAACTTTTTTATATATTTTTTTCACAAAATTGACTGGTTTTACTATAAAAGATGCAAGCAACGGAATTTGTGTTGAAAATATCACGTAATTTTTCATGTATGGAAAATTGACTTCCAGTCGTGGATTTCAAAATGGTGGGATATTATAGCTGTAAAATTGCAATAAACTTCGAGGTATGAAAGAAAAATACTCTTTCATAAGTGGATATGAAGGATAGGGATATTCTTCCCTCGGGATCACAAAATGTTGCAAAACCCTCGGCAATCCTGGGGTTTTACTACATTTTGTGACCCCCGGGTAGAATATCCCTATCCTTCATATCCACATATGAAAGAGTCTTATACTCTTGCTTGCAGATTCTCGATACAACCTCAAGGCTTTACCATGGAGAAATGAACCTTCTTTCGACAACGCGGTAAGACTGTGAAAGTTTGTGCTCTCTTTTCCAGATATTCTGCTTATATATGCATTTAGTTTTTGATGATACCTATTCATATTTGTAATATTTATTTAGTGCCTTAGAACGCTATTCGAAGACGTGGAATCCTATTGGCCCCTTAAAGATTTTGGTGTTCCTAAGGGGACTGTCCAATACGTCAACATCCTCTTTGTTGGACCGATTGGGGCCGGCAAATCAACTTTTATAAACACGGTGGATTCTGTGTTTCGTGGCTACGCAACTATGATTGCAATAGCCGGAGGCAAAGGGAAATGCATGACACACAGGGTGAGCAAAACTTCAACAAACTTTATTTTAGTACTGGAAACTGACAAATAGTGAAATATCGTTACTAGTATGTCAGTCGAAGAAAAGTATTTCAAATCGGGAGTTAATAAAAAAAAAATCTGACATGGTTATGTAAGTAGAAAAGTATTTCAAATTGTAGGTTTTATTTAAAAACTAAACATTTATATACAATGTCGATGCATATTTATATTTTTTTTTATTTTAACGACAGCATGATTAACAGTGAGAGTATATTTAGATTTCTTGAATGGTAATTTTCTCTTTTCCTTCCATGATATATACAGTTTTTGGCATCCAACATCGTCTGCTGAAACCACTAAAACAACGGTAAACACATTTATAAATGCCATAGTACTTGCTCTTATTTGTTTTATAATTTTTATTTCATTCAAGTTAAATGTGTATGGTATCTTGCTCTTGATTCAACTACATGTATTCATGAGCTGAAGTTATGATTGTTTTCCCATATATCAGTATCGCCAGTACCACCTTACGAGTTCCGACAACAGGCGCTACCTTCACTTTCGCCTATGCGATACTCGGGGTCTGGAGGATGGATTTAGTATAAATAAGGATTTTGACGCTATCCTTGAAGGCCATGTCCCCGACAAATACAATGTAAGTAAGTTGTATTACGTCATTATGTGTGAGAGTTTGAATCTATTACTGTATCGTTTTTAAATTCCACGTGTGTAAAATTCGCGATATACTGTTTGGAACTAATTCGCGGGGTTTATTTTCGCGAATTATCTGTGAAGCATTGGAAAACGCCATTCATACAACTGGATAAGACTTAACAAACCATGAATTTGATAAATATCGCGAAGTATTAACTTTCGCGAGTTTGGATGGATCCGCGAAATAGCGAAATTAAAACCTCCGCGAATATTGCACATTGCACTATTAACTCCATTTTCTATATAATTGCATCTCAATAAATGGAAATAATTCTTTTCATTTTAAGACGATATTAAGTTTAATGGTCAACATTTTCAGTTGTCCATATAAGCGTTGGATGCTTATCCTTTAATAAAGTTTTAATCGGAATATATTCTTTTTATGTTATATCTTATAGTTTCTCGTCTCGCGTCTTTGTGAGCAGAAGAATACCTCATCGACATACGAAACATTGACTGTAAGACACTACGTAACTACTAGTAAATTGTTTTTCATTGACGATACTGTAAACAATTGCTATTGACCTCTCTATAAAAGAGGGATTTCCAGAAATCTATTTTGGCTTGGTTCTGAGGTTGTTCTGTTTACACAGTTTGACTCGCTGCCACCAGCAGCAAACATGACGCCTGGGTACCGGCGGGATCCACAACTCAAAGACAAGATTCACTGCGTTGTATACGTTCTTGATGCTGAAAAATACTCACCGGAAGTGGGGATAGGCTTTACAACAGACGACGTACATAACCAGATAATAGATCTCCAAAAAAAACATGATCAACGAGGTAAGAATATAATGTTACATGGTTTATGCAAAGTGCGCTTAAGTTTTCGGTCTACACATCGGTAGATCAAATGATAATCGCGTATAATCCTTATGTTTTAATTGTAACATTAAATAGAGAGACAAAAAGACTATATAGTAGGGTTTATTAAACAAAACGAATAATTTTCTATGGCGCAATAGACCAAACGTCGACATATGCGTCTAAAACTTTTCGCACAATCGACGCTTAACCGTTTGACCTTTTCACCATTTTCACGTTTTTGCCAGTTAAACCTACCTACATTTGTATATGCATATGTTTTAAATAGGTTTTTGAGTAGTAAAAGTTATTAAAAACAAAAAACGGTCGAAAATACTAGTTATGCGAGTTAGCGGACTCGGCAATATATAACACCATTTGATTTAGGACTAGTCGTTTGTTTATATCCAAAATTAAAACATAGTTCAATATCCTTGCTGCTTGGTGATTTATTTATGTTATTTTTTTGGTGAAAGCTCCAACAGCATGGGGTTAGAAATAATACACTTTACATATAATTAGATATTTGCATAGATCAATCAATACATATTACATATATTCATTATTCTTTAAAATTTGTACTTTAAACTTGGCTAAATTTTATAAAATTTTGCACAGATTTAAAGATATTTGAACTGAAGGGCTTCGGCAAATGTAACATTTAAAGTAATAAAATAGTATATGAGAATATTCAGTTCATTTGCTTGATGATTTTTCAAATTTGTGGTATGTACATAAATTATCATTTATAAATAGTTTATTCCATCTTGCAGTTTAGTTGAATACATACATGTATTATAATAATTTGACCCTCATGTTTTTTTAATCTTGGATAGGTATTCCTCAACTAATCCTTCTGAACAAGACAGATTTTGCATGCCCATTGACCAAGAAGGACACTTCCGCTGTAAACCGAAGCGAAATCATTAAAAAGCATTGTTTACATGCCGCCGAACGCTTAGGTCTTCCGCCTTTAACGGTTCTGCCAATGAAAAACAACTTCTTCGAGACGACGGCGACTTCTGACGAAATGGCCATTTTAACTCTATATAACGTCCGACAGATGTTACGGGCGGCCGACGCGTACCTGAGAGTCAATTTCCTTGACGAATTGAGACAGGAGAGATATGAGACTTCCGTTTAGAGCGGACTGCTTTTTCTGCTTGAGGATAATCATGAATAATAACACAAGGAATTCGTTGTTGTCAACATTTGAGGATAAGAATCTCTGGCTGATTCAGAAAATGTCATGTCTGATTTCACAGTATATGAGACATATATGATAAATATCCTAACAGTAACCAATTAATCAATTACTCAGTTGAGAAAAGGAAATAACTTTCACCCCTAAAACCTAAATGGACCACTGGAAATCTAAATGGACCAGTCTAATACAGATGTTACGGGCGGCCGACGCGTACCTGAGAGTCAATTTCCTTGACGAATTGAGACAGGAGAGATATGAGACTTCCGTTTACTGGAAATCTAAATGGACCAGGTCATTGTGAAATTACAGGAAACAGCAGAGCATTAACACTTAATCTTTAGGATTAACTAAAAGTCTTTTTCACAAACATAAATGTCAAATGACAAATCAATAAACTTAAGCATGCATTTCTGGCATGTACTGTGATTTTAGCAGAGCATGATATTGTATTAAATGTTACATTGAGTATGTATTAGACAGTTATCTTGATATTTTATGTCAAAACAAGTCTCGAAAATACTCGAGAACACTTTTGTTTGCATATACTTTATGTAGATGTACTTAATAGTCTGAAGAAAAAATCAAAAATTAGCTTGCAATAATATCTTATTTGTTTTAAAAATTTCATACGGAATGGAATGGATGGTCGAGAATTAAATAAACAGGAAAAGTAACAGGCTTGATGTTTTTCCAATTAAATATGGGATTAAAAAATAGTATTGATGAATTCCGAGAAACCTCCATTATAATGATTTTTGTACAAATCTTCAATTTTTAATGAAAAAAGACGTTGAACAAGATTCCATTACGTTGATAACAAATCTAAGCCCACGCTATAGATTACACTGTTGCGAACTTATTAACAATAATTTTTCAAAACGTTTAGGATCTTGCCAAAAACAATTTGGGGTTATTACTAATCTATAGACTTATGTTACCTATCATTGACACTATTTGCCAGGTGGCGGGGTATTTATCGCCCTTTCTTTAGCAGTCACGTCTTCATTTTCACAATGTTTCATCTAATTATAGCTTTGTGACAAGACATGCTATGTTGTAAACGTTGTTATTTATGTCTTTTTGAAATATTTCTTTACAGAAAAAACAACATTTATTTCCCTAGACACATGTCAAAATTCGAAAGGTTGGGGCGTTGGGGTCAGCCTTCCAGAATATAAACAATATCACACGCAGGATGGTTCTCTCTCATCACTAACATAAGCTTCATTCATTTCGCATCATATACACCATTTATCACATAACGTTAACAAAACTGTTATTCGTTCTTTGATTCTGTCTATCTATAAAGCAAAACGAAAGGAATATAGAATTGTTTTAAATAAAGAATCACTCAGCATATAGAAGATGTGTATATTAAAGCTGGTATCATTATAACAAGAGCAAAATCTCAAATCGAAATTATGACTGACATTCAGAAGTGAAAAAAAAATGAAATGTGAATGTGTCATACACTGTATTCTATGGAAGAAAAACTTGAATCCATAATTTACAAAATGCCTTTTTATACACTATAGAAAATAGCGGAATTCTTCTGTTATAAAAATGAAAGGGTTTGGTTCATATTTAGTAACAGCATCCATGAATGAAAGGAAACCATTTGTGTATAAACCAATTGTTTGGCCCCCTAGGTGCAGGAGGGACGGATCCAATAGAGGGCTTATGCTTTTAAAAACATTATTCTTAAGGATGAATATTTGAACAGTTAACATGTACTTATGTTTTTGCCTTAACATACTGGGCATCTTTGACTCAATATGTTACGTAGTCAAAATGAAGTCTGTTATTATTATTATGAGTGATACAGTGACTCGGGCCTTTTGTTCCTAATTCTCAATCAGAGGCCAAAATATATCATGATAAATATTGCTACAATTTTATTCTATATGATGCTTTAAAATAATAATAATAAAAAAATCTTATAATCAAATAAATGCTTTATGAATCATTCGACTTGTGATTTTTATAATTAGAATGATGAATGTTGGTATATCAATATATACAACATTCATTTCATTTACGCATATTCAATTTCATTTTAAGTCTGACTTGACTTTATGATTTGCCTATTCTTTTCCATGCTTCTATAATTGATTTTTATTTGTTTTCATATTAAATCCGACTTTTTGATTGGCAATACTTTTTCTTTATACTACTAAGAAAAAAATCCGAAAATGACGAGAAAACTCGACGCTATCATGACGTCACTATAGAGACGTCGAAGTTGCGTATTTTAAAATTCAGAAAAAAGTAATCCATTGCAAAATCAATGGAATAGTACGTTTAAACGTATTCTATGTTATAATGTAGTCTGAAAAGTTAATTATAAGCATTGATGTAAATAATAATAAATTTTGTTTGCAAACTTTTGTAAGAATCCGCTATGCGGATTCACACAGTTTGCAAACAAAATTTCTTTCATTTAAGCATTGATGTCACTATTTTTTTTTTAAAATTTTATCGGGGTATGAATAAAAAAAATTGTTTGCAAACTGTGTGAATCCGCGTAGCGGATTCTCACAAAAGTTTGCAAACAATTTTTTTTCATAACCCAATAAAATTTTAAAAAAAATAGTCAAATTTTATACTCTATTTGATAAAATGAAATATGTTTAAATGTAACATTATAGTGGTTTTTCAAGGGATTTTTTTTTTCGAATCAATACGCAACGTCATTGTCTCTATTGTGACTTGTGACGTCACGATAACGTCTGGGTTTCACGCCATTCTCTCGATTTTTTTTTGCATAGTGGTATGCAAAAAAATATCATCAGAAAGCCAGATTTGGTATGAAAACAAAGAAAAATTAATTATATGATTTGGTATGAAAACAAAGAAAAATTAATTATACCTCGATGAAGTTAAAAAATACTTACATCAATGCTTAAATAAAAAAATAATAAAACAAAATTGAGGATGGCGCAATAATGTGATGATATTTTCGTGACGTCACAATAGAAACCTCGACGTTGCGTTTTGATTTGGAAATTGTGTTCTTTGGAACATTAATGGAATAGGACATTAAGATATATTTCATTTTACTATGTAGTTTGAAAAAAAATCATGTCACAGTTAGTTTCTTCCAATTTCATCGGGGTATGATAAAAGAAAATTACGCTAACATATTTATGTTATGATATCAAACATCTTGTAAAAATGTATATCAGAATACATAAATGAAACTGGAAGATTTGTAGAGTTTTTTTCTACAATGTTTGATGGATTGGTGAGGTTTCTTGTTAATATGTTCTGTTAAAAAATCCTTTTGCTTGTTTTTGCAATAACATTTGTTGAAATTTAAATCACATGAAATTACGCATGAAGTAATAATTGAATAATAAAATGTAGAATGTTTCAGGAAAGAACCAGGGAATCAGGAAGCGTTAGCGTTCTTTGTTCAGTCGACAACACTACCTATAACAACATAGAATTTCTACTTTAGCTGAGCTGACGTAACTCTGACATGACGAACGAAAGATTTCTGAGAGATGGCCATATCCTTTGATACTCCAGAGGTTACTATCACTGTTGTAATATTCACACGTGTCATAGCAAATACGAAGGCATTTTAGGAGAAAACAACCCGACCAATCATACATGTCGCTACAAATATGCGCCCAACTTCAGATCCATAAATCAATCATAGTGTACCATTACATGTATTCGGTTCTTTTGATGCACACCAAAGGCCCAAACTACCTGTCTTATCTGTTATGATAGTAACCAATGGAATATCGAGGATGATATAGAGACGGATTAAAATAAGTACTTTGAACTTGGTTCTGAATCCAACCCTTTATGGTGTATCTGTTATACTGTATTGTCCTTTAATTATTTAGTCACAAACGGCCCGTCCAAGTCAACTGCCCAACTGGCATCACCACCAGGCCTCATTTTCTCGAACCAGACTGAAGTCATATATTCACTTATAAAATATGATTTTAATTATTTACTGGATTTTCTTTCACTGGCACTAAATTTTGCGATCTCCATTTCAAAATAAGCTAACAAAGATTAACTTAGGTGTTTAAAAAATGAAAAACCTTTCAGAGGGAAATATTTAATCGCGAATATTAACTTTTGAGAATTCATATTGATCGTGATATTCGAGGAATTAAATAACAAGGTTTGTTTACAGAAAAGGCTTAGAAAGTACATCGCATTTCTTGTCGTTTACTCTTTAACAACGTGAATAGTTTTTATCACATTGAAATGATTTTTCATTTTTGTTTCCTTTTCTACCGTAGACTAAATAAATAGATAATACGTAAATACAAATTCAAATGAATGAATACATCAATATCTAAAGCTGAAAGTTGTGAGAAGGGTACGTTTTATTTTTCGCTGTCTCACAAAAGCAAAGAAATGCAACTTTTTACATTCAATCTGTCATTTTATAAAAATGCATCAAAAAAAGTTCAAATCAGAGAAAATACGATGGATTAAATGAATGGCAAGTAACATTACAACACGCCAACAAATATAAAATATATATAACTATATATAAAATGTAGTAATGAAATCCGTAAGACTGGATAGTCTGTGTAGTATAATTATGATACTGCTAGTTTTGATAGCTACAAAAACCAACTACAAATGATCAGTCTGCTTAAGCATTGTCAGAAAAAAAGAAACGATATAAAGTAAAAACATATTATACAATCATTACCAGAAAAAGAGCTCACTCGACAAAACAAAGAGTATGGAATTGGTCGATATTAAAGATCAATAAGTATCAATAAGCAGTGGCAACGGCTGCCATTTTATTTCGATAAATTACACATGCAAGATACAAGAACGTAACCGCTAGATGATTGGTTAGCATCACCACTTTTTAATATGATTATAATATATGTACACATTTTCTCCAAAAGAAATAATACTGATCCATATGATTTATACTTAATCAGAAAGTCAACAAAATTCTGACTCAATCCAAACACCAATTCAAATACATCAACTATTGCCAATTACTTTTGTGTATCAATAATATGTAATTTCAACATTGGTAAATCAAAGCAACTCAAATACATAATATGTCTTGATTTAAATGACTTCTTATCAATGTTTAAAGAACACATAGTAACGATAACTGTATCCATTTTGAGTCATTCCAAACCAAAGCGCGTGTTAAAGTTCCATTTTTTGCAAACATATTGCGGTTTTCTTTTTGCATGCTCCGCGGTTTGATAACTGATGGAATTGTATCAATACTAAATAACCGGAAATCAGAGCTGAGATAATGAGAGTTACTATGATAATGTGAGTGCACTATGCTTGATGTTTTATAGCTTTAAATAAAAAAAAATATTCAAGTTATTCATATATGGAGAATACATGGCCAGTGTCTTCAAATATAAGCTGTATTTTGTCGAGGGTTAAAAAAAGACAAAACTGGCAAGCATTTTATTCTTTCTGACCCAAAATATAGCAATATTTTTAGACACTGACCATGCACGAATACTTTTTAGTCTGCAACATTCATTCAAAACACACACACATTTAAGCTGAAAGATTCAAATATATCCGTTTTTCAAACAACCTTTCGCCTCGCAAGTGCATGTAAGTCAGTCGAATCGGTGCACGTGCTGAAATTCTAAAATACAGCTGTTTTCAACATGCCGGTGAAAATATATGTGGTAGATGTATTCCGACAACACCAATGTTAGTTACAGGATAATGTTCAATCTAATCACGTGAAATTCCAAATTTCTTGAAGTTATGGGAACATAGTTTTTCAAGCTAATGAAAATGATCGCTCAAGCGAAATTAAATTATAAAATTGAAAATAATTTTTATTATCATTTTCAAATCATTCTGGAGTAAAGCATAATTTCTGGGAAAATGAAGTTGAACACGATATACAATTTGCAATATACATTGATCGATATATATGCTATTATATGGAACTTTCACATGTTTTGTATTATGTTAATTACCCTATGTATGCTGATAACATTAACATAACAGTAATTCCAAACAGCACGTGTTGTTATAATTCGTATTCTATATAGCATCTATATGTATGATCTAGTGTTATGCAATCAACATCACTACTTTAGCTGGTATTAGGAACGATGTCGTATGTAAAAGTGTAAGTGTATGTTTGGGGTCTAATAGGACCCCATCATTCACCAGGTATACGGAATTCAAGATAATCTTTTATTCCACTTATGTCCTGTCTATATAGAAGATAAAACATTTTTAATCAATTTGGATGCATATCGCACCTGATCGAGAGGCAAAACTTGTAATTATTATTCTTACACTTGTATTTACATTCATCAAGTGACGATGTCTATGTCGGTCACATATTTAAATGTCAAGACAAGACTAGCTCGGGAATGCAAATCTCACTTTTGTCATTCAGTATGCACTACTATGCACTACCTCTGTTTAATTGGTACACCAAAATGATTTCGGCATTTACAGAGCATTTTCGCTACTTAAATATGTTGCAATCGTGCAAACCTTAGACATTTTGGTATAATCCATAATGTACATATTTTCAGAGCGATAAACTGTTTCTGCTGTTTTGTTCTTTAATTTTCTAATTTAGTTGTGACTCATATTTATCCTGCCTCAAATCGTCAAGGTAGTTGACCCTCAAATACGCGTCGGCCGCCCTCAACATCTGGCGGACGTTGTATAGAGTTAGGATGGCCACTTCATCAGACGTCGTCAACTCCATGAAGTTGTTTTTCATCGGCAGTACCGTCAGTGGTGGAAGACCTAAGCAGTTGGCGGCATGGAAACACCTCTGCTGAATCAGTTCACTTCGGTATACAGCGGAAGTGTCCTCCTTCGTGGCTGGGCATGCGTTGTCTATCTTGTTCAGAAGGATTAACTGTTGGATTCCTGTTAGATATAATTCATGTGTTTAAATGCCTCTGTGAGTTTCGTTTCACAACTAGAAGTATAAATATATAAGAAATATCGATAAAGATGAGAATTATGATTTTCAACAGTGCCAATAACAGTATTTAGTAAAAGTTAATTCAAATATAGGAAAAGGTGTTTTACGTCTATGGTTTAGAACTTTTGTCATTACAAATAAGGTTTGTTACATGTGTGTTCTATAAACAAAGAGAAAATATAGATTATCCGTGCTTAATGACAGGGGGACTTATTTCTTTTTAATATTACGATTTCTTTGAAATGATATGTTATTCCCCTTGTATTTCATGGCCCATTGTGTTTAATCACCTATCATATGAAGCCAACTTAGAACAAAAATAGATCACACGTGCATTACAGTTACATTGTATTCACCTCTCTGATCGCATTTTTCCTGGATATCTATGATCTGTTCCTTCACAGCCTCCGTTACAAAAGACATCCCTACTTCCGGTGAATACTTTTCGGCGTCAAGTACGTAGGCAACACAATGTATTTTGTCCTTGAGTTTTGGGTCCCTTCGGTATCCGTGAGTCTTGGTAGTCACAGATGATGACGAATTAAACTATATCAATAGAACAATAGGTAAAACAGATAACAATAGGTAAGCAAACAAACAACCAAAACAACTGGATATGTTGTAGAAACGAATTGGTTCCAGTTGAATTCAATTTTCATTCGCTTGTCAGAGAGTAATAAAACCTTCATACTTAAGCTGATATTACAAGTTAAAAAGATAACAATATATTTGAGATAAATAAACTAAAATAATTTCATAAAGTTAAACATAGCAGGGAATGTCTCGTAAACGATCTGGAAATTCTTTGTGAGTTGTGTTTTAATCTCACTTGAATGTTTTTAACATGCATTCCCAGCTTTAATTAAAATAAGCTAAACATCAATGTTGTATTATGAAAAGACGAAACGATATACAACTTAATCTGTTTAAAGTGACAGCATTTGGGTTCCTCTGGTATATAAATATCATATTTTTTTTTTTTTTTTTTTTTTTTTTTTTAATTTTCAATTGGTTTATGTTTAAAACCAGATATTGACATCTAAATGACTTCCATAATTTACGTACAATGTAGTTATCAGGTACATGACCATCCAGGATAGCATCAATATCCTTATTAATACTAAACCCGTCCTCCAGACCACGACAATCACACAGCTGGAAGTGCAGGTAGTGTTTGTTGTCAGAACCTGTGATGGGGTATTGGCGATACTGAAACGTCATATTGAACCAATTAGGCACCAGTTAAAACACGAGAAATATAAATTGAAATATCGAATGTAGATATGGAGTCTTAATTTTTACAAGTTGTAGATTATTTTGAATTATACTTTTATATACACTCTTACACGTACCTAAAAACGTCATATTGAAACGATTAGGCACCAGTTAATACACGAAAAGGTTAATATAAGGAATTGAACGTAGTCTTAATTTGTACAATTTGCAAATATTTTTAAATTATATGTTTACATACAACCTTACATGTACCTAAACGTAATAAATAACCAATTTCGTAAGATCCAGATAAAGATTATAACTCAAAGAGAAATACACATACCATCGACGTCACACTTTTCCCTCTGCTACCAGCAGTAGCGCTCATGGTCACGTGACCTCTAAATACTGACTCCACCGAGTTCAGGAAACTGGATTTGCCTGCTCCTATGGGTCCAATAAAGAGGATGTTGATGTGCTGGAGGGCTTCCTCATCTACACCGAAATCTTTTAGAGGCCAATAGGATTCTACGTCTTCCATGAGTTTTTGTAGATACTAAATAAAATATAGGAAAAGGTGTCTCTCAATTGACGAAAGATATACATACTTCAACAAGTGGTGGAAGTACTTGCTTTAAAGCCCCACTACCTTTCCGGAGCAAAATATAAAGGATTCTACAAATAATATCAGAAAATATATACCAATGGCCTAATATGAGGTTACAACGCCAAACATATGCAAGATTTCCTACGTAATGTATGAAAACAGTAGAGACTCATTTCGCTGTTTTGCCGTCTAGCGTAGTCATAATCAACTACCGCGCGGTATTTAGGACGACGGCGAGAAACTTAAGTTATGAAAATTAACACATTACTGATTTAATTAAATTGTTCACAAGGTGATGTTAAATGTAGTATTAACGGTGAAAATGGCATCCGCTTTCTCTAGTCATTAACAACAAAACCTATGGTAAGTGAATACAACCATAATGCACACGAAGTTTTAATTACGTTACAGTGTACATTTTCACCGTTCGCCACACCGGCGCGATATAGTATATCTATAGGTGAATTTTGAAAAACGGGTAACTTTTATAAGCGAAGCGAAACAAATTAATTACCTCTTCGGTGAACTTAGGTTCCTCTCTCCATTGTTTAGACATAACAGCATGTTTAATATCTGCAAAAAGAAATATTAGAGTTTTTCCTAAGACATGTTTTCCTTTTTGAAATGAATCATATCAAACTCTACCTTAAAAGAATTAAAAAAAATTAAAGAAAAAGGAAAGTAAAAGATAGAAAAAAAAGAAAAGCAAAGAGGATAAAAAATGGAAAGAAGAAAAAATAACATGACAGTAATTATCGTATCTGGGAAGTTAACACAGCTGAATATACTCTCGTACCTAATTGTACTTAAAACATCACTAACTCAGTTTAAGTATACCTACCTTCTAAGCTGTAAACCACGACATCCACCACTGGGATATCAGAGTTAATGAGGTCCCCTAAGGAGGACGGCATAATCTCATAACTGTCCCCTTTCATCATGAGACTGAGAGCAAACGTTCCGTCATCCCCTTTCTGTACAGCTCCAGTAAATAAACCAAGATCTGGACCTCTTCCAAAAGTAGGTCCAGACCGAGCGTCATGTACAACAGCAGATCCACTTTTCGTCACCGAAAATTTCTTCCTTTCTTCTCCTTCCCCTAGGCAAAAGAGGAAAGCACTTTTGTCGTAGACGTGTGGGGTTGATGCTGACTGCCAGCTTGCTGTGGTGTAGCCTCCAAAAACTTGACCGTCAGTGTTGTATACTACGGTTACTGTGGATAAACCAATTCAAATTAAGAGTAAAAATATCTTCTTATGTTTGAATTATGCTACCGCGTTATCTACATTTAGAGGTACATATGATATATTTGCATTGCGTTTGGTGTATAGTTTAGATAAGATTGAAACCATCGTCGGGAACCCACTCTGGGACTCGTGGGTTTCCGGCGAAGGATTTACACAAATTATATTGAAGGATTGATGAGACACCTAAACAAGTTCGATGCCTTTAAAAACTGTTAATATCACGAACACCCCAAACACATCCAAGATAATTCGGGAATGATTTGGACATTTTACTTCATTAGAGCAGTAAAACAGCCATATTCAGCACATGGATACGTACGTGTTGGACCTCTGTTGTCACACCTCTGATGGAATATTGCTGCGTCACATCCGTTTTCCTTGGCACTGTACAGCTTCCTGAATGATTTTGATCCCTCCCCTAGGAACTCTAGTAGAGTTTCCTTGTCCTGGTCTGATAAACTTGTCATTGTGATTGTGGTGACCTTTAACCTTTGACTGTAGAAGAAAATTGAATTTTTAAAGTAAATTTCAAAATACCAAAAATGAATTCTTTTGACGATCTGTTTATCGATTTCTCTTGCCAAAAGAAAAGTATGCTAAACAAGTGTTGTGCTTCCTAATATTGTAATTACATTATGTACCATTGTTGTCCTCAAACTTACATCTGAGATGGTATCACGTGGCAAAAACAAAACAGAAAGTAGCGCAACAAAATAGAGATTTGTGTATAGTATATCAAAGAAACGAATTGTCAGTTTAGACGCGATCAAATTGAGTTTTATGATGCTGACGTAGTATCGGTATGTAATATAACAATGGCCCGATATGAATTCACTGGTGACAATACACATACAAGTGTAATATAATTTCAGCTATAAAACGTTTGTTGTGTAATACCGCACATAAAATGTGTACAGCATACACAGGTCTTGGCCGATATGTCGATACTCACTGTACATTATAATCACCTTTATTTTGAGTCTGAGTGAAGAAAGTGTTTAAACACCATACAAATTCAACAATAGAAATGTAAACTTGTTTAGCATAATGAAAAATTATCAAAATAAAAAAGTAATACAATTTTGTCAAAAAGGAAAGTAGATAACAGCCACAACGAAAATAGTGACGTCTATTAAAAACAGAAAGTAGTACATGTATAGCAGTAGTGATCAGATCGAAAGTGGTTAAATCGGCTAAATAGAAAGTAGAGTAAAAAATGGCTAAAGAAAGTAGTAAAAAAGTTAATTAACCGAAACGAAAATAGTGAAATATAATATGGAACGTACTGATGTAAGCTAAACTTATAGTAGAGTTTAATACACGCGAAATATAACCAAAAAGAAAAAAGAAAATAGCAAACTTCAATAATAAATTGTCCTTTGTTCTCATACATGGATTTCTGATTGACACATTAATGTTTTTATACCACTGTGAAAAAATGGCGCGGAAACACGACGTTATCTGGACGCCATACTAGAAACATTGACGTTGCGTAATAATTTGGAAAATAATTCCTTGGAAAATCAATGGAATCGTATGTGTAAACTATTTTCTTTTATCAAGTAGTCTGGAAAATTAATCATAAGCATTGTTCTCACTCCTTTTTAATTTCATTGAGTTATGAAATAAATTTAGTTTGTAAACTTTTTTTTGAGAATTCACACAGATTTTTAACAAATTTCTTTCATACCCCGATGAAATTAAAACGTAGTTACACCAATGCTTCAATTAAAAAAACCATGGAAATGCAATGTTTTGCAGCATAATAAAAGTGAGCCTTGGACTTTGATCATGAATGATCACGCTTAATAAATGCTGTGATGCATTAAAAATCACAAGGTTAACCGACGTCTCGGCACGGCTACATTCGTTATCGGCTGGCGGACCAAGGTCAATGTCTCTTGGCAAGGGAATAACAAAGTACTTCGGAAGTGTGGGTAAATGGTACACAGGTGTGTGACACACGTATCGGTTGGCTATACACATGGTAGGTATAATGGCTTATTAATGATAGAATTGATACAAATATGCTTAAACAGATTTAAGAACAAATATTCATTTAGATATGTAACAAAAATCGTACATGAAATAGAAAAGTTTTTAAACAGTTGCATGAGAGGTAATTGGCAGGTAAATGCCTATAAAACACTTTTAAACTTTGTAAGGAAATGTGATTAGCGTGAAAGAATTAGTGACGCAATAAACTTTTTAGATTTTATAGGACACTATATGTAGCATCATAGCAAAGATATTATATTATGCTTAGTGAAATGGTAGGCTAAATCGAAAGTGAAATTTAAGTGTCTTTACTTTCCGGATTTTCCTGTGTCACTGTAAATCCTACCGGAAACGAAAGTACACGACGACATTTTTGTGTTCAAATTGATTCATGGCATTTTTATGTTACAGCTCTTTGTATGTACTAGTATTATTTTAAGTTGATGTTGAATTGATGAATATAGAAATAAATAAAGATGATAATGTTGAATTGATGAATATAGAAATAAATAAAGATAATAATTAAAGAAAAACGGCGGGTGTATGGGTGAGAGTGTGTGAGGGAAGAGGTGATTATTTATTACAAATTATGTCTTTATTTCAAACCACAAATAAATGACTCAAACAGTAAGTCAAGTACTTACAAACAGCTAACAATTCTGAAAAAGACATTATTCAAATGTTTTCAATTACAATTGAAATAATTTAATTAACTTCACCTCATTATGCAACTATTACAAAGCATCACTATGGTATATTATGTTTATCATAAAGTTATATCCATGCATTAATTTACCTTGGTACGTTCGGTGAAATGAAGTCGGTATGGCCTTCCTTTCTCTGTTGTCGGACTAGTAATGCGATATTCTCTTACAACCTCGCCTTTACTACAACGTGTAAAACGAAAGAAGAAAACCCTACACTGGGTCCTATTAAAACGAAAATAAAAAGTCCCGGTCTTAATCAAAACGAAAGCACAAATCGTAACTTTTATTATTTAGACTAAAATGTTATAACTACTAAACAAGTATTACACGTTTTCATACAGTATCTAGATTAATTTGTGGATATTTACGTGTTAAACCTTGTGTTATATACATGTAAAACGAAAGTACGTTGATATACATTTACAAAACGAAAGTTGGAGATACCTAGATAAAAATATCGCTTTCGTCATAAGTTTCATGGAATTTTACAAAGATTTACATTGCATTTATTCTAAAAATAATTATCCTTTCAAGAAATATTTGATTAACTTAGTACCTCATTGCAAATTTTTATCCATGATGTATTCTTTTTTAAATAATATTTTTTATGTAATATGTCAATTATATATATATATTTATATATATATGACAAAAAAACGTCTTTAATTTTGAGAGAAGATGGCAGAATTTACTTACAAAATATGAACATAACGGTTTTATTGTTATGTAAATTATTTGTGACAAAAACGTCATTAATTTTGAGAGAAGATGACATAATCATCACACAAAAACATTAGCGTAACAATCGTTGCATTGGTGAAATCTCAATAACAATGATATCGTACTAACTGCAAAACACTGCTTAAACCTGAAATATAGATTTTGATAGAAGCAATTGTTATCATTTACCATTATTGTTCTCGATCTAACACTGAACTTTTAACTGTAAAAACTGTCAGGCTATATAGTGTATGTGTACATTAAAATTGCGTTTTTGTAGGACTTCTATGATGTACTTATTGTACAGTCATATATTTGAATAAACAAATACATGTAATGAGTTTTCTCATTTACATCAATCTAATAAAGATTGGTTTGATTTTGATATAACTTCTGATATTATGTTATTTATACGGATACAAAGTCACATATTAGATAAAATAGAGACTGCTATACACACAATCTAATTAAGTATTTAATTAGATTATTATAATACATTAGTATTATGCTAAAAGGGAGCACGGTCTCTTGATTAATAAGTGTTAAAGATTTGATTTTTTTTATTTTCCATTTTCAAAATCAATTATTCTTAATTGTCCATAACGGTTTTGGTATATCAGGGAGAGAAATAACAAGACGGATGTAACAAGAATGATAGTCTACACTAAAGAAATCAATATCCATGTCAAATGATATAATTAAAACAATTCCCCTAGACAGCAATAAGTTATTATTATTTTATATAAAACTCTGTCTAACGGGTAGAAGAGTTCATTAAGAAATTACGGGGTGAGCTTATTCGGAATCAGGGAAACCCACTTCATCAATAGTATATTTAGGTATTAGAAAAACCTGACCGCCATATATTGAAATGAAGATAGGCGATAAATATAAACAATGTTAAATATATAACGGCATCAACAAGGTAAGGCCACCATGTTTATTTAGTACATGATGATGTAAAGTTCATACGGTAGAAGTGTCATTTTGTGTTAATTTCAAAATTATGAACGATCATACTAACTACATGTATCTGCCTTTGTAACGATGAATCTACAATGTTTTGATGGCTTATGGGTCTTTTTAATTTAGAACCGAAAGGAAAATCCAGAAAAATATGTCTGTATACATTGTATATATAAAACGAAAGTACGGTTTAGCCAGACCAGCGTGATTAAGTAGGCCAAGAATCATCGGCTAGGGTATCAACTCGAGGTAAATATTTAAAGATAAAACATTTAAATTGATACTCACGTGTGTAAGTGTGTATTTGTCTTTTCCAGAAAATTCAGAAGTTATTCTTGGCAAAACAACCTGGATGTGCAGACATGATGGTACGTGAATAAGAAAGCCTTGAGTAATGTTTAGAATTAAAGATAGGCGTGTTACATCTTGTTCTTCATTTGTTTTTTTTAATGCAAACTTTATCGTTATTTTTTTTTATAGAATCATGTTGAAGAAACAATCACAACATGGTTAGTAAACAGGAATGTTCCTCGACCATTGTTCGTGTTAATATCTGGTTATCTTAAGTTTTTAATTATATCCTGTAAATGCTGAATACAGAAATACATGTAGATTGTTGTCACTTGTAAAACATCAACCGTATCCAGTACGTTCTATCAACTTATTCACACATGAAGACACTTTTAGGCTCTTCTAATTCAAAGACTTGACCAGGTCATTATCAGACGTCATCTATTGATAGGAACACCCCCTACCCCACAAAAATAAAATTTTGATGTATCAGAAACCAAAACCTTGCTGCTTCGTCAATTTATGTATACCTTTAATTTATGGTTTTATAGTACTTACGCATTGTACTGTTTATACATGTGATCAAGACTTTAGGAACGTGATCTGATGTAGCCTTTTTTTAAAACTGTCAGGTACAATAACAGTTCAAATCGAAAGTTATGTACAGTTAATTTATGGTGTAATGTGAGGCATCGAACTGATGTTTAGTTTACAAATACACCGTATATATAAAAGATCCTCATATTTATAGTACGTATACTTTTGGGAGATTTTTAGCAGGTTTGGAAAGGTTTGGAGTTTGAATTTACATTTAAATAGTGTTTAGGACAAAATCATGAAACTGTTGAATACGTTGGTGTATTTTTTCAGGTTACGTTGCTGAAAACGATACTGAACCAGATACCCGGATTTCAGAAGATGGGTCTGATTTTCTCTACACACTATTTTACAGATGTCATCGATACTGTTAAGGTAACTCAGTTTGTATTTTACCCAATTATTTTTGGCGAGGATCACCTCGCCATTGTGATCGTGGTTGCAAAATTCTCTTTCAGTCAATTTCCTCAATATGATTGGCTTAGAACTTGCTCGCAGATACTAGCGCTCCTAACGGCAGTGTATTCAACAACTTTGATTTTACCGGGAATTTTAAATAGCAAATTTTGAATATGAAAGTTACTGAAATAAGCGTATCTGTAATGTTGAAATAGTCGAAATGTACGGCAGTTAGGGGCCTAATAAGGTATGAATATTTACCACATCCATAATTATCGATAATTTTATAAGCACATGTATACATTATTAGATTATATATACATATTAAAGCACGTATAGAGGTTGTCACTAAAAACATTTTAGCCACTTTCATCACATGTAGGCCTACAGGAGCTTGACGTTCTGATAATATATATAACGTATTCAGTAAACTACGTAATTAACGAAGTATTTTTGGTCCGAATGACAAAAATCATACATAAAATGTTCGTATAACTCGAAGTGAGATTTTTTTGGACTACTTCATTTGTAGATCGATGAAAATGCCGATTTCTTTTTCATAATTCTTCCGTAGAACGGCACTTAAAAAGCTGTTTCAATCTACAACAAACGTGGAGAAAACGGTTAAATGTTTAGCAATTATCCTGAGTTATATTTTATCAACAATCATCAGAGAAACATACTCCCGATTCTCACTTGCATTGTGTGATCACTCGAGCGGAACTAATCTCTACCACCTGGCACAGTCTTACAAAGGGGTGTTCTCTTAACGCCAACATATTTATCAACAACAGGTAGGTGTTGTTTTAGGAAACAATAGGAAGGCAATTATATACTGTTTCATATAAGCTGTCTTTATTTTCACCTGTAAAGTCACTTGAGATTTACCTGTATTTCAATCAGTATCATAGGTAACATTGGTGGGTTTTGGATAAAAATTCCTTCAATATTATTAATCAAAGATAATCAGTGCTTTAATATGCTAAGAATTAATATGGAGCTACATGTGGATTATTAAGAACGATGCATTTTGAGTTCCAGGTGAAATATTTTTTTACAAATCATATCTCAATTTAAGGATTTATAAGTGAGAAGGATTCGTGTCTGTCTTTTTACACTACTAAACACCACGCGAGACGCTTATGAACCGGGAATAAAAACCGTTTTTCTCAACAAATACTTGTCTCATCGAGTCAAACGAAACACCAATGTAAAGTAAATTAAATTTCACAACGTTTATAACTTGCTTTAAAGATGGAAGATTTAGAAGAAATGTCTTAAACTATCGTTAAAAAAATACGACCGCTCATGAAATGGAAGCACGCTTCAGAAAGTAAGACGGTAACCCTCGCACCCCCCATGCTACATCAAAGGCTGCGGCGGCGGATATCAAAGGAAATCAGTCGTCGCCCAACGTCACGGTCAGTGCACAAACACAAAAGCGCCTGCGCTGTCTTTGCCCAAAACCCAGTGTGACTTATCCTTCTCATAAACGTCCTTGCTCAATTTTATCAGAAAAACAGGTTTCTTGATCAGCGTATATTCTAATGTAACAGTATTCTGTTTTGACATAGGAGTTCCAGTAGGGCTACATTCTTAGCCAACTTTCATTTCTTGTGACCGTGCATAGTTGCGCATGATTTCTCTTATTGCATTGACGTACACTGTGAAGTATTTGGTTAGAAAATGAGTGGAGAAAAACAATATCACAAAAGTTTAAATTAATAATGTCGGAAATTTTGACCTGTTGATTATAGTTTAAGTTGGTAATCTATTGAAGCCGACACAAACACACATTATGATGTTTTATAAACATTGGTAATAATATATCATTGGGGTTTAATGCTCTATATGTATTTTTGATACAAAATATTTTTTAGAAGTCACTTAATAATGTAAAAACACTAAATGAAATGAGATTGAAGACTGTTACTTAGGGTCTTAACCATATTCATTTTAATACACATTATAGATGTTAATGTTGCAATACTGGCAAAATTATTTCAAGTCCATATGTTGAAGGTCTTGTAATTCTCAAAATGTTGCAAACTTTTAGTGCTCAGAATACTAAATTAACAGTTTTCTAATTTTTTCTGTTTAAAGATTATAGTACATATACCAATTTGTATCTAGTAACAATGTTTGACCGAAATTCAACCATAGGAAAGAAATTTATATGTTATTTCTAACATGCACAAAAATATATAATTTTACTGCGCTGTTAACGGACAACAGTTTAATTATTGGGTGCTCTTTTGCTATAATGATATACAAATGTACATGTACATTTACATTATAATGTAACATCACGCTGATCTAGAAATACCATCTTAGGATAAGAAAGCAGGAAAATTATATAATTATGATAAATGATGCATCCTAATGCAACTTTCAAAATATATTGTATGTTCTGTTAACTTAAAAAGGTCAGTCAAGTACAAGTAAAATTTGGAAATCATATTTGACATAAATTCACTTACTCTTTGGTAGGTTATTAACGCAGATGTTACATGTACATGTACTATATATGTATTTAAGGTCACTTAAAGGGACAATTCAGTCTAAGAGAACGTTAAAATTTGTACATATATCGGAAAAAACCAGTTCTAATGGTAATTAGATCAGTCGGTTTTACTGTGATATGCCTGAAAAGCCCACGGTGGCGACTTGTGTGTGAAATGTTCAAAGTCGCTCGCTGTCCGCCATTACACACTGTGGTCAAACTTCTTGCATGCCGAACCCTGTCCCTTGCTCGTAGAGTAATGCAACTTTTGTCTAGAACTGCTCAAATTGCTCTGACAGTAGTGTGTTTACCTTATTAGGTGCATTGTCTTGCCTACAAATCATTTTATCACCTTCTCAATGGTTATGTAGTTCATATGTTTAACGGGCGTGACTTTGGCTCGGGTAAAGGTACAGCGTCCATATTGTACCTGCTTAATCGTATTGATCAACGATTTGATATTTCAACGATATAAATTAAAACACTTAACAATGTCGAGGAATTTATAAATGTTTTACGTTATATGTTTCATAAGAAATGTAGAACAATACATTTATGCTATATTTTGCTTCTTGGTTATGTAAAAGAATTAGCCTGAGTGAATTGTCTCTTTAACAGACATATATGGAAGACCTTGTGGAAATATATCACTTTTCAACAGGCAAAAGGCTTATATTATTTCAAACTTTTAATCAAATTAGTGTTACACTAAGTTGAAACTGGATAATTCCTTTTTGGATTTTTTCTTTGATATTACTGAATGGTAAAGTTACTTCCATGTGAAATAAGTTTCAAAGAATTTTGCTTGATTTTAGTATCAATCTATTGAAAATCTAATGAGATTTATACCAGAGATTTTAGATATATCAAGGAAATCTTTAAAATTCTTGTTTATATTTATGACCATTTAATAATATGGCGGGGTTTGATTAATACAAAATTTAATCTGTTACACACAATACCGTAAAATTAGGAACTTAATGAGTCATAAAGTCATTATTTCGGTGTTGCATTAGCCAATCAGAACTGGCGTTACAAACGGTCATGTCATTCTTGTCTTTATAAGACGATACTTTATTTAGGCCAGTAAGATGTTCCTAATAATCAAGCATGGTTGGATTACTTACAGAGAGCCCAGTCTAATATTGTGAGCCTAAGATCACATGGTGATGCTGCATGGCTGCAGCTTCAGAAAGTCCTGGAGAGGTTCGAGACTTTGAAGTTCAATCTTTATTCACGAACATGTACCAAATGCAGGCCTTTGGTGAAGGAAATCATGGGTGACGTTCAAACAAAGAACAATAGCTTGGCTGATGTTCTACCACCGGATAAACAAATGCTATTGCGGGGGATTGTACGCACTTGGATTGAAATGGAAATGCCCCAATCTGGACATACAGACGTATCTGACATAGACATCAGCCGTTTACAAGAGTTTCTTCTAGATGACCGTTACGTGAAAGTTGAGTTAGAGAGAGACACAGCTGTTGTGTCAAGAACTGTCATTGAAAAAGAATTAAGAGAATTACAGAAAAAGGACAAAAACATGCAAGATAGAATTGATGAATTAGAAACTGTTTTGAAGAAACGTACACAAGAAGGAAGCAAACTAAAAACAAAAAACACTCAACTGAATGATGCATTAGACACATTAAAAGCTAAACTTGATGCACAAAATAAAAGTTTTGTTAGAGCAGAAGAAATGACGAATTCCCAAACCTCACACGACACCGTGAAAAATAATGTATTACACGTGGCATCAGGTGGACAAGAGCATAAGGAAGAAGAACATTTGGAAGGAGTTCTTATAGAAAATGAAAGACTTAAAGAGGAAAACACCAAATACACCAAAGAAATGCTCACCCTAACAGAAACGAATGCGGTTCTGCAGGACCAGTTAAAAAAGGCAGAGACACGAGCAGAGAAATCAGAAATGTTACTGACTGAGCTAAGAATGGAACGGCAAGATATCCAAGAGCTATTAGACAAATCATCCTGCTCAATAAAACAAAGTGGAGTTAAGGACAAGGAGCATGTTATTGCAGGGATCAGGCAACTGCAACAGGCAAATAAAAAGATATCGTTAGAGGCTGACAGGCTGCAGCGCGAAATTGGTAAATATCAGAATATCGGTATATTAACCGCATTTGTTCACCATTCCAATATCATTTTAAATAATTCTCGTAATTGTCAATATGTTAACAGCCTTTACATATTTGATAGTAATGAACTAACTAATTTATGTTAATTTTGTACGCAGGCACAAAGATGAAGGAACTGCAAACAGAAAAGGCCGATATTGATGAGCTATCGAAGGCTAAACTTCTATTGGAAAAGGAAAATGAAGACAAAACTCGGCAAATACACGAGTTATCGGTACAAGTAGTGAAGTTAAATGAACAGTTAAAGATAGCAGAGACACTAGCTAAAAAGTCAGAAACTGCACTGGTCAAGTTTAAAGCGGAACAGAAAGACATTCAAGAGCGTGAGATACCCTGTGAAACAGAGCAAACCGGAGGAATGGACATAGAGGCTTTAAAAACGAAAAATAATCTTCTTCAGGAGGCAAACAAAACCTTGTCGTCAACGGTCGACAGATTGAAGCACGACCTTGGTAAGTCCTGATATGGTATCAATGACGAGGTTCTTGTTCTTTAAAGCTGGTTTACTGTCTTTAAATTGCTACATTGGCATTGAAATGTTTAGTGTTATAGTAAGATTTTTGGATTTCGTTAAAGAAACTAAAGCAAAGGATTGTATTACGGTTTTGCAAAAAGTTTAAACTGTAGTAAGCCGAAACACGGTCTGGGCCTTTGCCTCTTGTGTACAAGTGCCTAGGGATGATAAAACTTTTAAAGCTGAAATCCAAATATTGTATGTCTTATTAGATGATTGTTTTTTTTTTAGATTTTTTTAACGCAAAAAAAAAAAAAAAAATATTCCCCAGGCATGGTAAGCGATAACTGCCAGGGTTGGGAACATGGATCTAACATCTTTAGATATTTGTCCTCTAGCAAGAACATTCATTTATCTATATTCTCTCTTAGCTTTCCAATTATTCACTTATTCTTTCTCATTCCTAATATTATATGACTGATTATTTCTTCACTTCCAATTAGTTCCTCAACGTTTATCAAATAACTTTATAATTTGTAAAGGAGTAAAGGAAGACGAGCTCCAAGAAGTGCAGGATAACGCAAATACCGATATCCAAGCATTATCAAAGACTAAGCAAATGCTTGAGGAAGAATATGCCAAACTGTTAAAGGAAAATGCCGCTTTAACCGAAAGGAATGAACTCGCCAACAGGGAACAAGAGCAAATTCAAGAGGTCTCTGAAAAACAGATAAAACAGCTGCAAGACGAAATAGCGATACGTACAAGAGAGGTCGACATATCTACCGAAGAAAACAATAGGTTGAAAGAATTTCAGAAAACACTGGAAAACAAAATCGAAACTTTGCACAAGGAGTTGACAAGTTCGTTCGAAACAAAAAATGAAATGGAAATGACATTAGCAACAATATCAAAGGGAAAAGCTCAAATTGAAGAAGTTTTAAATAAGCAAGTGTTGCAAGTCCAGGATGAAAATAACCAGCTCAAACAGGACATTACTAATGCTACTGAAGAAACCATCGCATTGAAACGAACTATATCTTCATCAGAAGATGAAAATAAAACTTTGAATGAAAAGATTGCCAGCATTTCCCAAACCTCAAGAGATCGTGAAGTGGCATTAAAGGCGCAGGAAATGAAAGCGCAAGAAGTTCGTGATGAATTGGACAAACAAATAAAACAACTCCAAGAAGAGAATTCTAAATACGCCAATGAAAATTCAAATTCTGAAGAAGAAATTAAAAACTTGAAGAGAACGTTAACGAGTGTGTCAAATTCCAGAGACGAACTTGAGACGATAGTTAGAACACTTGAGAGCGAAAAGGAAGAGATCACTCACCGACTTACCAAGCGTTTGGAAGAACTGACAGACAGCATTGATGTCTTGCGACAAGAAAACAACAATCTCGAGCAAGACTTGAGTAGGTATCATTTGTTACGGGAACAGATTTATTGTAAAAAAATGAATGTTAGCGAGAAAGGTCTTTTCAATGAGGCGTAAAGAATAACATAGCGGTCTCAATTCTAATTCACCTACACATTAACATAGGCCTTATATAGGGTTTGGATAATTCACCTACACATTATAGATTGAGATTAGTAATATACAATTACATTTGTTTGATGACGATCGTCGATTAGAGGGAGGACACTTAACTCTCCAGAACATCTGCACTCTCTCTGTCCTTGTACGGTTGCCGACACCCTCGGAAACACAGTGGTAACACAAGAAATCAACAAATAACAAACGAATATAGCGAGCTTCAAGAGCAATCAGCCGTCTTAAAGACATGCACCACTGAATTGGAACGTTTTAGAAATCATCTCGATGTTTTGATAACTTCACTTAAAGCGGAAAAGCAGGAAAGCAAAGAACTAGCTTTTTCAGGCTGTTAGAATAAATGATTATGTTATTGTCTGGTTATATCAAAATTTAATAGTTATGAAAAGATTATACAGTGCTTAAAATTCTTCATACAGACGAATTTAAGATTTTGAATAGAAATGTATGACAAAAAAATTAGATTGCATTGTTCTTTTAAATGGATTAAGGAAAAAACCATCAACACATGTCTTGAAATCATGAAAATCAATTTTAACATTTTAACAATTCACTTGGATTTTTAAAGGGTCAGTTATACTTGTGCTCGTACAGATTTGTTTTTGTACACGAACAAATTAAGGGTTGTTCTTTCGATGGTTTTGTTTTGGTAGCCATATTGAGTACGTTCAATGACACCTTATCCATATTATTTGGCTAAATGTTTGTTGAAAAAGTGTTTTGAATCAGGAGATAATGGTTTCAATCGTTTAAAAAATGTACAAATTTGTTCGAAATATCCTTTGATGATTTGTAATGAATAAAATACATTAAAATTCGAAAGGACCTCTTTCACGAACAATGGAAATTTCCCCACGAACCAATTTTGTTAAAACTAAATGTTACATGTAGCAACATTAATGCAAACCCTTGAAATACGTTTAAAAAATTCAAAAGGTCCCAGGGGCCTGTGCTGTGGCCAAATTAATGTTGCCCAGTAGAGGTGTATGACAGGGTTCCCTTTTTGATCCAAAAAGGTATCAAAATAATGTTTTATGTCATAAAACTGTATTATTTTCTGAAGAGTATAAATAATTACATATTATGATCACAAATATGTAGGCAAAATGTGACAAATAAAATTTTGGCTACATTTTAAAGACAGAAAATATCGAAATTTTGGGTGTTATTTTCGGCCATGTCAATTATTAACAATGGTGATACACCCACTTCCAGTTTGAGTGCACCAAAAATATTTTCTTAAAAGTTGGCTCATTACCTGAAGTAAATATTGTGAAAATTTCAGAAAAATTGTGGACCGGTAAGTTTGTCGTTTAAAGGTCTTAGTGAGGCAAGGTCTATTTTTGGCAGTATTACACCGTGGTCGCACCACGGCCCTTTTCATTCATAAAATTGAGAAAACAAAGAAACTAATTTCTTAATTTTATTTAATACCCATTAGTTACATTAAATGTAAAGTAATATATGATTTTATAACCTATATATTGTAGAATAATGAAAATATTGAATCACAATAACAAAGTATTTCGGAATTTTTATGGCATTATCGTTCACTTTTCAAGCTAGATGATGATTGCAACTGCATTCTCAGAAATATTCTTTTTATTTACAGCTGAAAGGCATATAAAGTAAAATAATAACAAAATCTAGAAGAAAAAAAATATGTGGGAGTAGATTATTAGGTAAGAGAATCAAGTTTTTACCAATTTTCACACATCCAGTATATTAGTACATATATGTATAATGTTGTTGTTTCTCAAAATATTGTGCTTTCAAAGTGTTGGCAATGGCATCAAATCACACCATTACAAGTTTTTGTTTAAAAAAACATAGACAAATTGATATATGATTTTTTTCGTTCAAAATTGTATTAATTTTACTATATTAAGTATTTCTTAGCAGTTTAATATTTAGATTGTTCAGAACATTTTGTGATCAATCAACTGAAGTTTGATTTCGAGTTTTTTAATTTTCTTCAGAATTTTCATGAATTCCATAAAGGTTAACTAAGATTTTTTTTTCAGTTAAAAAAATAACAGCATCTTTTATGGTTAATGAAACAGTCAAAAGTTTTTGAGGTCCACAGTTTTATTTTTCATAATTAGCTTTGTGTATCGTAAACACATCATACTATCAATCACAATGGCATAAGGTTTATCATTTCAGGTAATAAATTTTGAGTTTATAAGAAATTTGGTTATCACAACATGAATTATACATGTCAGTGGGATCCAAATAAATTAATTTAGACGTGACACAAAGCTAAGTAACATACAGTAGATGTAATACACTGCATTTAAATGATTTCCAGTTGATCAGACACTCTCATTTCCTGTTTGACTGTTTCTCCATTATCTCCGTACGATTAATACCATATCCGCATTATAACATTTTTAGAGATGTTTTTGTCCATAAGGATTACTTCAGAATTACTTATAAAACTCATATAATTCTAAACTCAAATTGGTTTATATAGCATGGAATAAAACGGTTTCATCGCCACACACTCTTTACCACGGGGATATAGACCATGTAAATGTACTGTGATCGAAGCCTTTCTTTTGTGTCTAATACTCAGTAGAGCTGTTTAATTTTCTAATTGGAATTCAAATATGATCATTGACAATAAAGATAAATCAAGATTTGATGATCTACTTACAGATAACGTCTATTTTCATTATTAAAACTGTTACATTCAGTTAGTTATTTTGCAAGATTAAAGAAGTATTTGCCATTAATGTATCTAAATCTGAAATGATACATAAATGAGTTTCCCAACCAAATTAAACTTAAAATCTAAAACAACATAATATGTAAAAGTGATGAGATTTATATTTGTTAGCATGAATCAACATAAATGTTAATCAGAAGTGTTAGCCCTGCAAATAATTGAACTACTGTACTGGGTTTGTAACATGACCCATGTAACCTGGTAACTCTTCCCTCTCAAACCACACAGTTATCGAATCCCATTTTAATCACTCTCTTCACTGTAAATATGCTCTATAATTACAAAATAAATCATTAGAACAGGACATATTAGTGAAGCTACTTCAAATGCAAAACAGCTTATTGTGGTCATAAAACACCCAAATGTTTTTGTAATTTTGATTATGTAAAACTTAATTTTTCTACAAAGTAACACTAAATAAATCAATTTGAAATCATATCAGCGTTACAGATAACTATTGGATTATACATTAATGTTGACACCGTTAGATTCGTGATTAATGATCCAAAATAAGCATATTCATAGCATTATGTAACGTTACTAGAAATAGACCTTGTTATATTATAACCTTTAAACGACAAATTTACCGGTCCACAATTTTTCTGAAATTTTCACAATATTTACTTCAGGTAATGAGCCAACTTTTAAGAAAATATTTTTGGTGCACTCAAACTGGAAATGGGTGAATCACCATTGTTAATAATTGACATGGCCGAAAATAACACCCAAAATTTTGATATTTTCTGTCTTTTAAATGTAGCCAAAATTTTATTTGTCACATTTTGCCTACATATTTGTGATCATAATATGTAATTATTTATACTCTTCAGAAAATAATACAGTTTTATGACATAAAACATTATTTTGATACCTTTTTGGATCAAAAAGGGAACCTTGTCATACACCTCTACTGGGCAACTTTAATTTGGCCACAGCACAGGCCCCTGGGACCTTTTGAATTTTTTAAACGTATTTCAAGGGTTTGTATTAATGTTGCTACATGTAACATTTAGTCTTAGTAAAATTGGTTCGTGGGCAAATTTCCATTGTTCGTGAAAGAGGTCCTTTGTTCACATTGATCATTTGTAAAATATAGGTTTTTTATACAGAGCGGAAGACAGAGGATCTGGACACCTCACTTATAGAACTCCGGGAGGCAAGAAAGAAGACTGTTGGTGAGTATATCTCTTATAAAGAAATGAGGGATGTACTTATTGTCAATAATTAATTAATAAGGATTTAGGTACATATTGATCGATGCAACATATCTCCGTATCACATATACAGATTAAGGGTAAAACATTATCAGAAAATGAATAAAAAACGGGGTAAAGAATGAACCATAGGTTTTTAAATCAGTTATCGTAACAATTCTAAAGTAAAAATATAGCATATACATATTTTATAGAAAATTCTGTAAAAGGCTATTTATAATGACATCTTGATTCGTTATTATACCACCGAAACGATGCTATGGGGGATACACAGGTTGTTCGTCTGTCCGTCTGTAAACATTACTGAAGTAATTCAACTTTTTCGGAGGTATGTTTTGGGGCGCGATGGGGTTATAGGGTGCCTCCTGGGCGACAATTGGAGTTGAACAATGTCATGTACATCATTAATGATGCATACTGAAATTAAAAAGAAAACAATCGGATATAATACCGTCCGTACTGACGTATGATGTGTAAAGAAATAACCAAAACAACACAAAGCATTACCTAAACATGAATACAGGAGTCAAAAATGGAAAGAACCATGTCATCCGGAAGGGTAAGCGTTTTTGTTTAACATACGATATCCACAATCTACTGTTATATATGACACTAGATACATGTTGTTATTGGATAAGGGAGATAACTCCTATAGCAAAATTATCAATACATCCTACAGAGTTCATATAATTAATTTAGGTTATAGAACTTTCTAGAATATTATCATGTATAAACAAATGTGTTTGTAAACATGTTGATTATAAGTAGGGATCTAGAATGATCTATTTCCAGAAGTTCTGTGTGTTTATTTGTTTACTGTTTTTAGTTAGATATTTCTAGAAGTAGAAGGTTCTCCAATATTCTTGAATTAGGGTTTAGCTATATATACTCCAGCTGTCCAAGGCTAATCAGAACTGTAATGAGACCTGTAATGAGACATATCAAGAATTGTACAGTGCCATATTAGATTCTATTGGGAGAGCTATTGTGACTTTATCTGTGGATTATTACAACACTTTGTGTGGATTTATTCATACTGCCTGGAACTTTACAAATCATCTGTGGATATTCATTTTCCTCGTGGATTTGTGATTATTGTTAATTTGAAACCTGGAAGGATCAAGGATTATACCAGGACATTCGCATACAGATAAGTAACACTTTAAATCATCGTATTACTCTTGCACCACCACCAATTACTTTAGATATTGTAAACCATCTCTGTATAATATTGTATATATAATTAAATTGTGTTTTGAATTTAGCTGCTGGTTTCTCATTTCTGTTATTCTGGGTCATAACATAATTGGGGCTCGTGTCCGAGATCGATATTTTATTTATGAAATCTAACTTTGAAAAATTAATTAAGAAATTTTCAAAATTTGTGTACAAACTTTGAGTTTACATTTGAAACCAACAGCTAGATAAACATGACTACTATGGAGGTAGAACAGTTTGTTAAAGCGCCATCCCTGGAAGTTCTTTTGCAAGTTAGTAAGAAGGATTTATTGTTATTGAGTAAACATTTAGGCCTAGCTATCAAAACTAATTTGAGGAAAGCTGAAATTCGGAATGTAATTATAAGATATTTTGTTGACAATGGCAAATTTGACTCTAGTGCATTAGATAATATAGAGGAACAGTCACTTCAGAAATCCAAATTAGACAAATGGAACTTGAACATGAAATGAAAATGAAACAAACAGAAAGAGAAAGAAATGAGAGAAAGAGAAATAGAAAAGGAGTTAAGAGAAAAAGAGATTGAGAGAGATCAGATGTTAGAGCTAGAGAAGCAGAAAATTAAAGATGAAACAGAACTTAGAATTAAAGAATTAGAGCTAGCTTCTCAGGACAGTTCAAGTAATCCAACTTTTATGGGTTTACAAGGAAACAGAGGTTTTGATGTCAGTAGAAACATTAGGTTAGTTCCTCCTTTTCAAGAGAAAGAAGTTGACAAGTATTTTTTGCATTTTGAGAAAATAGCTGATAGTATGAAATGGCCTGAAGATAAGCTTACAATGCTTCATCAAAGTGTCTTGATTGGTAAAGCTAGAGACATTTATTCTTCTTTGTCTGTAGATGAGATTTCAAATTACCAAGTAGTCAAGAAAGCTATTTTGAAAGCTTATGAGTTAGTTCCTGAGGCTTACCGCCAGAAATTTCGAAACTCGAGAAAGAGAGATGAACAAACTCATGTAGAATTTGCTAGAGAAAAAGAACAATTATTTAATAGGTGGTGTGATTCTAAAGAAATTGATGAGGATTTCGGTAAATTGAGGCAATTATTGTTGATAGAGGAGTTTAAACGTTGTGTCCACATAAACATAAAAACTCATTTAGATGAGAGAAAAATTGAAACACTTTTTGAAGCTGCTACAATGGCTGATGATTACGCTCTCACCCACAAAGGCTCAATTGTTAAAAACAGTTCTCAAGACAAAGACAGTACCACAGGTACTAGTAAATTTGGTCAGCCTAGGAACCCAACCTCTAGTGCCCCTTCTAACGACAAACCTAAATTAGGTGATAAGACTAAGTCTGATTCTAAAACAGATCATAGGGCAGGTGTGGGGTCTCCTTCTGGTCATGTTTGTAATTACTGCAAGAAAGTAGGACATGTTATGTCTGAATGTTATTCTCTCCAGCGCTTATGAGCAAAGGCGTAAACAGTCAGTTCCTTCTGTGTTAGCTATGTCAAAGCCTAGTCAGAAACTTAGTAACACTGGGGAAGATTCTAAAGTGTCTGTTGAGATTAAGAGCTTAGAGTCTGAAAGTGTCTTGGAGAAGTACTCTCCCTTCATTTCTGAAGGTTTTGTTTCACTTACTAGTGATATCACCAACTTGAAACCTGTGAAGATTTTGAGAGATACTGGGGCATCTCATTCTTTGATATTAGATGGCGTAGTGCCTTTGTCTGAGGAGACCTCGTGTGGTAGTAGTGTTTTGCTTCAAGGTGTAGAGTTAGGTTTTGTTAATGTGCCTCTCCATTGTGTTTATTTAAAGTCAGACTTGGTTACTGGGCCTGTCACCATTGGTGTTAGACCAGAACTTCCCATAGAGGGCGTGTCGTTCATTTTAGGCAATGACTTGGCTGGAGAGAAAGTAAGGGTAGATCCCTTAGTGTCCAGTATCCCTGATAAAACAGGTGATGCTGATACAATTCAACAGGGATTTCCTGGTATTTTCCCTTCTTGTGCTGTAACTCGTTCAATGACTAAGAAGGTTTCTGATGTTGCAGTAGTTGAGGATCATTATAGTCCAGGGTTAGGTGACACTTTCTTGACTCATGATATAGAGGATGTCGGGGGCAAGTATGATCTTTTGAGTAATCCTGTAGACTTTGATAGTGATAGAGATGTTCCTAACAAGGGTACTTCTTTGTCTGACATGATGAGTAAATCATCTTTGTCTAGAGAGGAGCTTATAGTAGAACAGGAGAAAGATCCTGAAATCTCCTTATTGTGTAATCGGGCTTTGAGTGAGGAAGAGGCTGAGAAAGTCCCGGTTTGTTACTTCCGTCGGTCAGGTGTGTTGATGCGCAAGTGGCGCCCCCCTGATGTGTCTCCCGAGGAAGACTGGAAGGTTGTCAATCAAATAGTTGTCCCATCGAGGTATAGGCAAGATATTCTGAGTTTGTCTCATGATGTACCTATGGCAGGGCATTTAGGTGTGACCAAGCCTTATAACAGGATCTTAGATCACTTCTTTTGGCCCAAGTTGAAACGGGATGTGGCTGATTTTTGTAGGTCTTGTCATACTTGTCAGGTGGTAGGGAAACCTAATCAGAAAATCGCTGTGGCACCTCTGCACCCCATTCAAGCATTTGAGGAACCATTTAGTAGTCATTATAGACTGTGTAGGTCCTCTACCCAAAACTAAGTCTGGGAATGAGTATCTTTTAACTATTTTGTGTGCTTCCACACGCCTTCCTGAAGCCATTCCACTCAGAAATATTAAGGCCCCTAACATAGTCAAGGCTTTGGTTAAATTCTTTACACTGGTTGGTCTTCCAAAAGCGTCCAATCGGACCATGGTTCGAATTTCATGTCTGGTATTTTTCAACAATTCATGTACCAGCTCCAGATCAAGCAGTATAAGTCTAGTGCTTATCATCCAGAGTCTCAGGGTGCTTTAGAACGTTTTCATCAGACATTGAAGAATATGATGAGATCTTATTGTTTGGAAAACAAAAGAGATTGGGACGAAGGTATACACATCTTGTTGTTTGGCGTTAGAGAATCTATACAAGAATCTCTTGGCTTCAGTCCCTTTGAACTTGTGTTTGGACACACTGTACGTGGTCCTTTGAAAATTTTGAAAGCCAAAATTTTGGACGAAGATTCTAAAGTGAATCTCTTAGAGTATGTGTCTAACTTTAAGCAAAGATTGACAAGGGCATGTGAACTGGCAAAAGAAAATTTGGCCGTTACTCAAAACAAAACGAAAACATGGTATGATAAGATGCCCGTGCAAGAAGTTTTGATCCAGGTGACAAAATTTTGGCTCTATTACCAATACCGAGTCAGCCTGCTAGATATTTTGGACCTTATGTTGTTGAGAAAAAGGTCGATGATGTTAACCACATTGTACAATCTCCAGGGAGGCGCAAGAAAACTCAATTATGTCATGTAAATATACTTAAGAAATATGTAGATAGAGAAGAGAGCAAGACCTCTCAACCTACTGCTACTTTGGCATCTGTACCATCACAGGTGAAAGTACACCTGGTATTTGTAAATTAGACTTAGATGGTGGTGAACAAGATGTAGGTTTAGACTGTGGTGTTAAGTTACGGAACTCAGATGTGCTCGCGAACTTGGACAAGAAACTATGTCATCTATCGGAAAAGGAACGAAATGAACTGAAAGATCTTATACTTGAGTATAAACATTTGTTTCCGGATACACCAGGCAAAACAGATGCTATCTATCATGACGTGGATGTAGGCAATGCGCCACCTGTCAAGCAACATCCTTACCGTGTCAATCCTTTTAAAGAAGAACATTTAAAGAAAGAAATTCAATACATGTTGGACAATGATATTATTGAACCAAGCAAAAGTGAATGGAGCTCTCCATGTGTTCTGGTACCAAAGCCAGACAAGACATACCGGTTCTGTACTGACTTCAGAAAAGTAAACTCTGTCAGTAAAACAGACTCTTATTCAATTCCAAGGATTGACTCGTGTATTAACAAAATTGGCAAAGCCAAGTACGTAAGCAAGTTTGACCTGTTGAAAGGAGAGCTATTGTGACTTTATCTGTGGATTATTACAACACTTTGTGTGGATTTATTCTTACTGCCTGGAACTTTACAAATCATCTGTGGATATTCATTTTCCTCGTGGATTTGTGATTATTGTTAATTTGAAACCTGGAAGGATCAATGATTATACCAGGACATTCGCATACAGATAAGTAACACTTTAAATCATCGTATTACTCTTGTACCACCACCAATTACTTTAGATATTGTAAACCATCTCTGTATAATATTGTATATATAATTAAATTATGTTTTGAATTTAGCTGCTGGTTTCTCATTTCTGTTATTCTGGGTCATAACACTACCTTAGTCAAGAGTTACGTTACACTCTCAAGTAAGGCTTATACTATTATATCGGCATCGCATACTATTCAACTCATCAATGTTTAACATTAACTAAATAAATATTAATGGCATAGAATAAGGTCTTGATAAAACAATACATAAATTATTTCAGTGATGGGCCTCCGTATTGAGAAAAGCGGGATGGGCAAAGCTATGGTGGATATGGTTTACAAGGAACTGACTAAGCGACTGCAGACAATTCTAGAAAAAGATGATATCGCCATTACAGTACAACTTTGCCAGACTCATGCGGAGGTACCCAGTGGACCCTTGGTGGTTCTGTGTCTGAATATGTCGCGTGTGGGGACTAATATGCTGGACGCGTTAAAGGGGATTAAAGGTGAGTTGACAACCAATCCCTGCTCTGTTGCTGAACGGTATTAAGAAATATACACCAGTCTGTCATCGCCAACCAGGTAGCGAAATAGGTTAATTATCTATCAGGTCTGAGCTTCGAACATAGCATGCTTTTTTCTCAACGTATTCCTCTGATACAAAATTTGCAAACTTTTAAGTCCACATTTTAAGCATGATTGCATGTATGCTTAATAATTTTTTCTCTCTTTTTGTCTTTTTTTCAAAAGGCATAAAGGGCCTAAAATTATCTTTTTTCTAATACTCTGGGCATGTGTTAAGGGAACCAATTGTGTCCACATTTTGAATAATTGTTTTGATGTAGCCAATGAGATATTTCATAAAAGCCAACATATCCCTAGATGACTTTAAATACAAAAATGACCATAGGTACCCAAATAAAACAACAATTAGTGATAGTATTTTGTAAACTAACATATATACTTTAAAATTAGTACATTTTTATTCTTGCATTTAACAGTAGAAAAAAGCTTAAAACAGCTAGATATGGTCTTAGGTGAAACAAACATTTACTTTTAAACGTCAAAAATCAAAAACCGATTGCGAAGAAATGTATTAGCAACTCAATCTCAAATTTTCCCTCTTATGTAAAACTGTTCGAAAATTCATTAAAGATGCTCCATCGACGACAGAGCCTAAACGATACACATCATTTGAAAAATAATTGGTGTTTAATCGGTTATATATATATGTCTGATTAAAACAAAAAATATATATATGAAATCATGTGTTTTGCTTTTGGTGCATGCGCAATCAGTACATCATTCCATATAGGACATAGTGCCGTGGATAGAATATTTAACAAAGAATGACATATTTTAGCATATTTTTGCAGGTAGTTTTAATGGAAATGAACACGTAGATTTCAGGCTATTTGGTTTTTTTTTAAATCATAAAAAAGGCGTACGAATTTAAGGGGACAACTGGTGGTCCTTTTAGTCTAAAGAAAATTGGGCTGTGGGTAGTTTCTATGAGAGTTTTACAATTAGCTTGAACACCACCTTTCACGGATTTCACCAGTTCTTTGATGTCACCTTTAATTTATAAAACTAACATGCTGCTTCCCTATTACGTTCAGCTGATCGTGACGTGTATGTACTGGTCCTACACAACACGGTCAAGGAGAACCTACCACAGCTGACCCCGACAGGCCTACGTGTGACGGACAGTGTTCTACGGCAGCTAGGCGGCATCTTCGACATGGCTTTTAACAGCGACACCGGGGTATACGACTGTGAGCTCAACAACAGCACCACCGACAAGATGGCCACCACTCTCAAAAAGTACTCTAAGTAGACGTCACACACACTTGTAAATATAAACATGGCATTATTGTGAAAGGTATTATAATTTGAAATGATATAATATGTTATTGCATTTTTGATTTGTTAAACATAAGTTCGTATTTGCGCTCGATTATCATTTCCCACAATTTCGCATATTTCCTGGGTTGTATAAGGTTTACTTTAACACCGATTTGTTAAAGTAAGTTGACGTAATTAATTCATCATTTTCTATTAAATATGGTTTGAAATAATTCGAAGAAAAAGATACAACTTTTTATTCGAATTACAGAATAAATTCAGTATTTATGCAAAGCTTAGAGTTTATGCAATCCAGGAAAAATGTAAAGGAGGGCTATCACTTTGGTCCGTTTTACGACAACTTAGTGTTAAGCAAAATATTTTGCATGAATATACCTTAGGGTCAGATGCATATTGTATGCTTATCAGAATATACGATTTTTTCTAGGCTCATAGTAATTGCAGAGGTCAAAGGTAAAGGGAGAAAATCACATTTGCATTCTTTAAGTCCGAATTAATTAAATATTAGAATAAAGATAATTTAATTTGCAGTTTTTTGTAAATATTGGGAAGAGCTCAGTTCAGAAAACTGATGAAAAATTCAAAAGGTAAGTCACAGTGTTAAGTATTTGTTCTATTTTAGCATTAATAACCTATATTTCAAGGATTTGATAGCTTGAAATTGATACTTAGTAGATACTATTTATTGAATATGATCTATTATTCGCCTCCGTCACCCAGCTCATTTGACTCTAAGATGCAATCATCTTAAACAGATCATGACAAAATCCAAACAAAGCTGTATATCTTAAGCTATGAAATGGTTGAAAAATTAAGTATTTTCACCAAGATAACCACGAAAGTAAGATTCCTATTGTCGCCTTTTACGATCATGCAGTGGGGCAGCAGACACAATTCTAACATCCTATCTTCAATGAAGGTGTTGCTTGAAATAAGCTCATAAAACAAACTTGAATAATTAAAAACCCTGCTTTAAATATGGGAAAACAGCGGATACTTAGTGGACAGATGATACCATTAATTGAATATGACCTAATTTATGCACGTGATGTAGCCAATGTGGCCCTAGGATGTAATCATATTAAGCAGATTATGTCAAAATCCACAAGCAGTACTAAATATCAATTTCAAGTTATCAAATCGTTGACAAGTCCTAGTTTTCAGCAAAAAATGTGTAAGTTTTTAATGCTAAGATATAACAAATACTAAACTAGGTCACTGTGACCTATTTTGTTTTGAAATTTTTAGTCAGTTTTCAAAACCAAGATTTGTAGACAAAAACTGCAAAAAATATCATCTGTATTCTAATATTTAATTAATTAGGACTTCAACAATGATAATATCAATTTTCACCCTTTGACATCTCCAATTACCATGAGCCCAGAAAAAAGGATATTCTGAATAGCAGACAGTATGAAGCTGCCCCTAATGTATCTCCATTCAAACTGTTTTGCTTACTGTATCACTTAGTTGCTGTAAAACGGCCCATAGTGATACCTCTCCTTTGCGGAGAATGAAAATTGAGCGCAAAAATAAAAATATTTGAGTAGAACGAGAATTTGGTGTAAATATGCGCGAAGATATCATCCAAATCTTCATTACTGAGAATGGCCAGTTCAATCACGTACGTAGGTTTACCCTACCGATCCGCATATCATTTTAGTAACTGAGCTTTACGTATCCTTTATATCCGGCAGTGTATATAAATACAAACAATGTATATGATTATTCATCCTTGGTAATAATTGACATTTATTGTAAAAGTGGAATTGTTTGTGTCGTGTTATTTTGGATTATTTCTTTTTCATTTAATCTCCGCGAGTATAAATCCAAGCGAATAAATTATATAAAGAAGTTCGAATTTTGATATGCGGACAATCAATCTACAGATGTAGAGTACAGCGCAAAAATTATCACTGCGAACAGTTTGAAAGCTGGCTTAGCGAAAGTACCAACAATTATCCACGTTTCGAGTAATTGAGAGTTGGGTGTGAAAGTAGATACGTTGTTGGCTTTGACTGAGAGTAATACCACTTATACATTACACTGACCTAGTCATCAATTGGTATCTGTAAGGTGATGGAGATTTAGAACCTTTAAACTATCTCTTTACTTGGTTTTTACCCCAAAACTATCAATGTTTACGGGATTTGTAGACTACATGAAATTCGTATTTGTTTCGTTTGTTTCTAGTGAACTATTAAGGTATATTATGATGTCTTACAAGTAGCAACCAAAATGTGTTCGGTGTAATTGAGCTGTGCTCTTGACAAAAAACATTATTATGGATTTATTCTCAAAGCACATTCCATTGACGCAAACAGAATTTGTGCGAAAACGTATCGTATCCTACCATTAATACTCAAGACTATACGCAAGAATAATGGCACAGATCAATTGAATATCAGTGAATGCAATTTATCTATTCATGTTGACATTGCAATTTTGACTATTTTATCCACATCTACATATGCATTTTATGTTGCAAATTTTATACAAATGTGCCATATATAATTTCCATGAAATCTGTAGTAAACGAAAATTTGAACGATTTTTATACCTTGCATTGATACTGCAGAGCAGGTTATTTTCGGATTCGTTATATATTGACTTTGTCGCGGACATTTTATTCGTGCAATAATAAGAAATGAATGGTTTATTTATACTTCTGAAGAAAGATCGATTTTATTTTGATATATCTGTACCGTATTCAAAGTGAGGGTATACGGTTATTGTCTGCAAATCTGCATAATTAAGGAAGACAGCCAACTTAACATGTATTCCAAGTACAATTACGATCTTGTGTTTCGCTAAATTACATATGTATGATAAATAATATATTTTGCGGAAGACCCCATATGAAAAAAAAAACCCAAAAACATAGAAAATAATTTAATAACTGCATCCTATATAAAACGAAAATGTGTGGAGTTGATTCAAGAAGCTGGGAGAGAAGGGATTTTTGAGGTATTGGCAAAATATCGGTTCTAGTTTAAGATTTTGTTACATGTAATAAGAAGAGATTCACATTATGCAAGACATCACGTTGTAGATTATAAACCATGTATTTCACATATTATGTTTTTTTATATAAAATGTACAATTTTTTTACTCTTACCTTTATCATGTGGATAGGGTCATATCGCTTTCGTGGGTTGTTAATTCACTGTTCCACATGAAAACAGGTCCATAACTGCTTTATCATATGGCATTTACAGATATTGATTTATTTGTTTGAATTATTATAACTCGCGTAACAGTTTAGGACATTGATGTACATATACATAGATATATATATATATATTACTATATATTGGTGTATTAGATTAAAGACCCACTACCTTTACTAAACGGCTTTTTATTTCTATAATGGGAATGTAAAATTTTTTAGAGTCGCAAAAGGTATTAGCAGTAGTAATGCTAAACTTATAACCTTCTGAACAATCAAAATAAATTAAAGGTATCTTTCATAACGCGGATCGTCTAATATCGGCGAAACATGGAAATGAATAGTCGCTGTAAAACAGATTATGCCGGTAATCTTGCATTTGTTTGGTGTTGTAACTTCATTTTGGACTATCGATATTTTTGATATTATTGCTTTTAAGAAACCTGTATTTTTTTCTAAAAAGTAGTGGGCCGTTAATGTATTGTTTTTACAATATATCGTGTATTGGTATCGCTCGTAAATATGAATATAAATACATCAAATAGCATTAATTGTATTATTGTTAGGCTGTATGTGTTTATGTTGTACGCAAAATAATCTTAAAACTTCAAACATCGAACAAATATTCGTTTCTTTGATCAGTTAGTCATTAACTTTGATTCTATTGGCAGCATAATAAAGCGCAAAGCTGAAGTCGTCTTCACTCATCTGTTGAAATACATCGTTCAGTTCAGGTTATTCGTCGTTAGAAGCAATGTAGTCCAAGATGTGATTTATATACCAGTACGGCTTGTTTGTTACTCAATGAACATCTATTGTAATAAGATCTTACACAAAACACATGCATAGCCATTTGCATTATTTTTTTTTAAATGAATAATTGCATTTCAGTCTTTCATTCTTGTAAATTGATAGGTTTCGGTCTCAGTATTTTGTGAGGAAAACGTGGGCCCAAATGCAAAATACAAGACTTTATCTCGTGCGATCTTATGGATAATATAAGACATGGCCAGAATCGTCAGATTTGCATGTTTATATAGCATTATGTAACCATGACACGCTGCTTATTCAAGAACTACAACTACATTGTAGGTGTACGTCGTATATGGTGACAGCGGTTGGATACTATAGTCAAAAAGTATGATAATTATATCATATATGCTGTCAGCGATGAGATTTTCAGCCTCTATGGAGCTCTTTATTTCATGTTATCAAAAACAAAACAACAAGAAAGATTGTTTTATCATAATATTTAATATTATCTTTTCTTAACAAAATATTTAGTTTTGAAAGATGATGAACAGCTAGGATAACATGCTACTAATTACAAACCGTCTGGCTATAGAGATTGGGAACACTACGTGATATGGACCTCCGAAGACACAATTATCAGGAGGATAGATCCTTAATCACAATACGCAATGCTACAGAATAAAGACGTCATTTGGATTCTCAAATAATAAACTGAACTGAATATATAAATCAAATATTCAAATAACTAGCACATAGATTTTTACAGCAGATCGTAGTGTCAAATGACCATAAATAAATAAAATAGGATAAAGCGAGTTTAAATCATTACAACAAATGCACAACATTAAAATGTCAAAAATGTTTTTATCACAGTCGATATTGCTGCCATACAAACATGAGGCAGGGTTACACACGGTAAAAGCCCACAACAGAACACCAATATAGAAGCACTAGTTTCTGGGGGCTTATTACCGAACGCACATATTCATACACTTTCAACAATATTTAAGCAAACACAAATGGGCGGAGACAAAATAAAGAGACATTTAAGGTTTTGTGGCTAGCCATCCTCACACAGGGATATCAGTTAGAATTAATCATCCTCACAGCGAATAATCATCCTCCAGCATGACTGATTCCTCCTTCAGTACTGTCCATAATAGAGTATTCAATGGATCTCACTCATTTCAATACTGCAGAAAATACTGGTAGTTGAGGACGACACAGTGTTGTAATATGTCTCTTGTTGGTTAAAATGTTGATAAAATGTTTTTAAAATTTACATGATCTTAATAGACGAACCGTACGTATATGTCATAGATAAATTTATATACCTATACATAATATCAATTAAGAATGTGATTCCCATGGAACTTAACCTTACGAATGTCTTAAAATTATATGCATATATAAAAATACGTAACATATGAAATACATACACAAGAACACAATATTACAGATCTACATTATATATGTAACACTGTATTTACATGAATATATAAATGTTTTATATACATAATTTAATAACTTACAACTATGTAAAACATGTATATGTATACAAGTTATACCTTAACTTATATAATTGTATACAATATCTGTATAATATACATAACATACAACGTTAACGTCAGTAAACAATATACTGTAATATAACAGTAATATTATATCTGTATAATGTCTATACAGTATTTACCATAACTTATAATAACTTTCTGTATAATACAGTATATAACGATGAGACGTGATGAGATTAGTGTGGTGGGAATATGGCAAGTAATGGTTAATATTCCGGACAGCACCTGTCCAATCACAGAAACGCGAGTTATACCGACTCTTCGTGGGACTAGAGTCATGACAAATCGTCAAAGCAACATTCTGGTAATAATCAATAAATAACAACAATTTTAAAACAATGTTACTCTAACGTCGTCACGTCGGCGGAGGGCCGTCCATATATCGTAACATTGGTCCGAGAGAACGTCTAAAATTGTTCACTAAATCACAGCTATAGTCATCTTCTGTGATTGGTACGAGAATAGCGATGCCTAGCAACAAAAACAAAAGAAGATGCAGCGGCAGTGATGTCCAAAAAGCCCTCCTCAGTAATCCCATACAAACACGCTTCTCCTCAGCCCGGCCCTCATCAGGTTGACCTGTTAAGCTGAAACAACGAAAATAACAAATGTAAATTTCAATACACAATGTATATCAACAAAGTCGGTATATACTGCAAAGGATGTTTCGGATATTTTTTTTTATTTTGGCGAATATACCATGGTGCAGTAATATCATTTTTAGACGTGATGATGAAGCAGAACATCAAGATTCAGTCCTTTGCAGTATATATACATTGTAATTACATCTATGGATGAATTTCTAATTAAAATTTGTCCTAAAAATCTCAAGAACGAAGTACTAGCTGAATGAAATGGAATGATGAAAACTGATGGAGAAGGATTAACGAAAAAAAAACAATGCAAAATTGAAAATGGTGAAAGGTGTTAAGTCACATTAAAATGATGATAAACTTTAAGTGAAGACGAACGTTAAAATAAGAAATACAAGAATATGAGAACAATGACGAAAACTGAGTGAATTTAGGATGAAATGAAGCCTCAATGATAACTAATGAAAAGATTACCAATGAATATCAAACTTTACAAAATGAATATTGTTAGTAATGAGTAGTACTACATTTACTGCAGACTAATATGGTGAAGCTGTGATCACGGGATAATGGCGAATGGAGAACGATGCCTCATCACCATGGCAACATGCAATATAATCTCGACATGCAGTTAGTTGCGCCTTTCCAGTACTAAGAGTTAGTTATTACTTCTTTGATATGAATTAAAAGGCTTAATGATAACTAGATAATGATTCCAAGTTCTCCACTATTAATATCGTCAACTAAAACGTTATAATCACATTTTCGTATGGGTGTACTCTTTCACGAAATGGTATAGTTTTAAGATATTTAACACTATACATGTTCAAAAACTCTTTTAAGAGCAGCTGATGGACAAATCTAATAATTTTGGACAAAACTGTTTGAAACTGGCTTTGCTCTACGACACTTAGATTGTAGGCTCTATGATATAAAACCGCCAGAATTATGCAAATCAGGCCTACAGTATATGATCATTCTAAGTATACCAAATCATTTTATTAATATCGCAATATTCAAACGCTAGTATCACATGTACATTTATTTTTGACAGATTACAAAATTGTCGACAGAAAAAAGAGAAAGTTAAAGGACAACGGCTACTGTGTATACTGCCAATGTACAAGCCGTTTGTTGTTGTTATTTATCCGAAAATCTTGTTTGCTGTTATAGATGACCACACGTGTATAACTGATACGGTGAAAAGTTTCATCAAATTCAACTAACAGAAAGAGTTGCTAACGACCAACAGCAAGTGGATATCACTATCAAATTATGACTAAACGATATCAAACTAGTGAAATATTGGATTCTACTACTAACGCCACGAAGCATTACTAAAATACGATATTAGGATGAACAATGTATCACCATTCCAAGATTAGTGTGTTTTTCTAACAGGAAAAAGGATGATGTTGATCAATATCTATCTACCTACAAACTAACAATACTATAAAGGTAGGTCTACTGGTCGTTAAAATATTAAGACAGGGATTTTTCTTATTGCTAAGGCAAAGTAAGTGTCTGTATATAATAATGTAACTAATGGAAATAAACGCAAAACATTATCTTGATTAATGATTGTTAAGTCCAACAGTCTTTTTTTAAGAAAGGCTTTTGGAGTTGTATTCCTAAGTAAAACATGTCACAAAAAGTTCGGTTATTGATCAATTCTGAATGATTTTCTTCTTAGAAATACAGACACAAACTTTGACTGACTACATGAACTTTAATATTAACAACATTAACTAGAGGACATAACCAGTGAACTATAGGGACAACTTGACATGATACTCCCTACATTTTAGCTAGGCTAGCTAATTGGTGGCCCGCAACATCACATGCTCCCTAAAAACGAAACCAAAGCTGAACTCTTTAGTCAAAAGAAACACAAAATTCATATAGACAAAGATGGTCAGGGCCATCCATGCTGGAAAAAAAATGGAAAAGAAATCGAAGCCGTGCACAATCACATCTGCGAGCAAATTTCTGCAAAAGAAAAGTTCATGCAGCTGTATTCTAAAAGACTAAAAAGCGAAGGCAAATGATTGCAAAACACCCACAAAGCTAAAACCATCATGATACACTATTATACAGCTTATAATGTATCTTAAAATATATATTATATGTAACTACATGTGTATTTTTATACCTTTGTATATATCTAAATCCAAGTTTAAAGCAGGGATCCGGGGAAATAAAATTAGTACATTAACACATTCTTGTTGGCTTAATTTATAGTTTGCTTTGCTTTTTACAGAGATGGAAATACATAAATGTATACTATTTTAGAAATGATTACATATGTACATGTATTTGAAGATAAAAACGATTTTCATATATGAAGATGAAAACGATATTTATGTTTGATGCTGTAAACGCTCTAGGGCTTATACTCACTGACTTTACAACAATATGTATGTAGAAATAAAATCTATGTTACTTTTGATACTCTATGAATATCATTTTTGTAAATATTTAACAAATCACAACTATAGCTATAGTATCTTGGAGAACTATACTTCTTTGCAAAGGTTTCAGATTGGCTGGTTTTGGGAAAATGGGGTATGGGATATTTTCAAGAGCAAACTAGGAATTTGGTTAGTGAAGGCCCCATTTTATACTGTACCGGGTATGTGTACTTAAATTAAAGCACTCAAATTGTTATGCTCAGAAGGGGTATTGTGTTTTCAGCACAATCTTGGATGTGAATCTGATCATAAAAGGTGCTAAAATTAGCACACATACAGTAGTCGGCTAAAAAGACCTTAATTTCATATCGAAAGAGAGATTGCATGGTGTTTCACTTTTTAGAAATTTTAAACATTTGTAGTTCATTATCATCTTCACTCATAAATACCAGCCAAGCATAGCCTAAGAGCATCAGGTAGATTCAGGAAGATATAAAGTGTTAAATGTTAAACTATATATGTGGCAATCTAAACCAAGGGACTGGGCAAATATTTCTAACCTATTTACTAGTAATACACATAGATAGTACACAAAGATAGGCTGTGTGATGGGAATTCATGTTAAATTCTGAGTGGGAATCTAAAATTTCTAAACTATGTGTTTATATAAAGACTGCAAAATTGAAATGAATGTAGAATTCCTGTGATGGGATCTAAAGCTTATAGTTATGGATGTTGAACACTAGTGACTCGGCATTGGTGGGGTTGTGCTACCCAGAGTGAGGTCTGGGGTGGACATGTGCAGAATCAGAATCAGTTGTGTTCCAGAGGAGTAGAGCAGTAAACTAGCTAAGCCTGTTAGAGTACTGATTCACAAACTTTACTCAATTTCAGATCAGGAATATCATTTATGATTCATTGATGTTATATCCAATGGAGAAATGTTTACAGTTTTATATATATCCATGCATTTATATGTCTTTTACAACAACAAAGCATGCATCTTAGTAAGTTATTATCACATTTCCATGTAGAATAGTTCTTATGATATTAATAGCCACCATCTTTATATGTGAGCAACTTATATCCAACATTGACATATTATAGTCATTGCATAATGAAACCAAATAAAACAAGAAATAATAATTTGTGCATTTCTGTTTGTGGCTCCTCCAGAGAGCTTCCAAGTACATGCCAGCTAGATGCAAGGTAAGTAACAAGAATTAATTGTATTGCTGATTTTGGCAATTCAAAAAGGCAAAAATTATATACTGAATAAAGAAGCATTGTGTCATTGTGGACAAGATGCGGGACCCCGTCAGGGGGAGATAACTGGGCCACCACCTAGGTATACGGGGCTGCATATACAATAACCAGTATAGTAGGAGTTGTAGTAGCCATATTACTTGTCCGATTGTGGGGCAGACGCCCTCGCTCCCAGCAACGGTCGGGCCAGTCCGTACAAAAGCTGCAGGAAGTAACAAAGGAAAAAAGTGTTTCACTCACCTACTACCCAATAGCACACACAACACATCCTATAAGCCTACTGTTGGCCAGCTACACAACATGGACATCAACATTTGGATGGTCTTTGGATTGATTTTTAAAATCTTACCAAATATGCCAGTTCCAAAAATGTGTAGTTTCCATGAAAATTTATTCATATCTTTTTTCTTATATTTATTTCATAGATGATATAGTCAACTTGTAATCAATATTTAAGTTTATAAGGATGTTTTGCCATTTCTCTGACTTAAAATTCATTGATAAAGAGACATCACAGTTGTTCAAATTAAAGATGTTCCAAAAACACTGTGGGAAGACATTAGCAAGAGAACATTTACCAAAAGTTTGGGTTTTTTTTTTTTGAAATGAAAAATTAAAAAAAAAAAAAAAAATCCTTGACAGAGAAAAATCATCCTTCACTTTAGCAAGCAATAGAACCAAACTAAACCAGTTCATTATTAGACCTATAGATGAGCTTTTCTGGGATAAGATTCTTGTGGTGAAATGATGATGTCAACAGTGAAATCATCTACAATGCAGCTTAAAAGTAAGGCATGTAAGAGTTGAAGCAGATTTGATCATTTGTTTTTCAAAAGCAACAGAACAAATTGTCATAAAAACTTAAAGCTTCAAAATTAATTTAAAAAAAAAAGAACAAGATACAGATTATCACACTAAACACATCTGGTATGACTGTTTCAATAAACTCCGGCACAAATAAATTTGTTTTTTTATTATTCCTTTTCATAGTATCTATCCTTGATTAGAATGAATTCAGGACAATGCGTCATTTCAAAGCTTTAAAAGAAATGTAAAACACAGACAACAGTAATTCAGCATATTACAATGGCTTAGTAATAAAACGTATAAAATGACATAACACTTGAAATCAATAGTTTGATATTGATTCAGAAATGCTGACCAACATTTCTGTCTAACTACCAAAACCTATGTTTTATCCTAGGGTTCTTTACAACAACAGGGGAGATTTAAAGGTTGACATGTTGGTGTCCAATGTGCTGACAATGGTGAACGGGGATGGGTGTGGGAGCTACAGCTAGAAAGTCTGTGAAACATCATGTGTACTTATGTGCTTACCTTTAGGTGTAGCAAACAAAAACAACAAATATAAACAATAATCAATTAGCTATCTGTTACAACCTTTATCCAATGACAATATCAAAATGAACATTGTTGTACGCATTAGATACTGGAGATTTTAATACAATCTGCTAAGCCTCCACCCAAGAAAACAGCTGATTATTTGGAAGAACTCCAGAACTCTGAATACCAACATCAGCTTTCAAGATAAAGCACAAGGTCATCCAGTGCTAATGTTACCAAATTTTCTGAGTGGGTGACAATCTACTGACAGACAGACACCACAAACAGTTTAAGATGACTAAAAAACACTCCCTTGTAACATAAGACAGGCTCATCAGGTCTTCTGCACTGATATTTACTGTTTCTCTATTAGTTGATGCAATAAAACTTAGTTTTATTAAATCCTTAAAGATTGTAAATCAATCAAACAATAAACTCCTGGTCACAAGGGAGACAACCCTGAACGAAGAACAAACAGAATTAACACACATAAAAGAGAACTATTAGAGAGATGAGACCCTATCATTATGGTGCTGTTCCATATACCCTTTAGTGTGGATGGCTTTATAGACAAGAGGGGTGCTCACAATAAAACAATGTCTGATGAACAACAGAGAAAAGTCTTGGGAACAGTGACAATAAGTCAATATTAGCTAGATCATTCCTACAATATGTTACGACATTAAAACAATATTAGGTGTACACTGCTATCAGAGTTCAGAGTTCAATGTCGCACACAAGTGGCAGACCAGAGAGTTCAAAGTTCATGGTCACACATGAATGGCAGAGTACATACCCTGATAACCAACCAATCACAAGCAGCTGAATCTGGTAACAGGAAATACACCAAAGGGAGATAATTCTCACTCTAGACAAGGTTATCGTGATCCAATGAGATACAAGTAAATTCTATAAAACATTTTCCAAAAGATTTATTTGAAGAAACTTTCAACTTCAAGAGAATGAATGTCTTGATAGTACATTTAATAGTTTGTGACAAATCCAAAATAGTATACTTTCTAGGTATAGAATAATGAAATAATCAAATTTCATCATATAGGTAAAACAATATAATTTGAAAACCTCATACTTAATATATCATACATCAAATCATTGAACTTACTAAGCACAAACTACCATAACTGATATGGCTATACAGGTTTTCCTACACTACTGGTAGGATATAAAGGTGTAAATATCCTGGAACAAAATCATCTACATTATTAACCTTAGCACTAGCTATATTGGTGACATGGTGAGCTATACACATTCCACACAGGTGAGGTGACAAGAGTTAACCAGGTCAGTATTTACCTGTCTGGATAGCGCTAATGGAGATCGTGTCCGGTTACGGAGGAAGGATCCAGGTCGGTAGCTTGGAGAAAATCTCGGAGTACTGGTTCGTACAGATCGGGAGCCTGCAGATCCAGTACTTCTATCCGATGAGTGACTGTCCCCACTGATGTCAAGACTGTGAGATGGCTGTTAATAACAGAGCAATCAAGATGGTTAAGTTTATCCAAGTATCAGATACATATACTCATAATTACTTGTCTGTGATATATATACTCATTTATTGTTTCCCAGAGGGAAAAAAACTACAAATCATATCAGAAACATGATGGCATGTCAATACTGAACTTTTCTGGGGCTAGAAATAAAAGCCACTTAGCATTCCTATTTCTCATTGGTATAAATCTTTGTTTTTTCTTTACTGCTTTTTAAGATAATTTCCAAATAATAATTTCCTAGCCACATTAATGTACAAGTGGGTCATTCGGTACAGTATATGTTTCCCTGGAGCACTGATCCCTCGAATGAACTTGAAACGTTTGTTTGAATGAAGTCCAATGTCAAATTGTGGTAACTTACTGATGCTGGTTTTGAATAAGGTCGGATCTCGAGTCGATCCTCGAGACTGAGGATGTACGATGAACAGAGACGAAGCATAGCACGCAAACGATTGGCAATAATGTGCATCTTGTCTTTAGCAGTGACCATCTCCGTTGAGTCTGTGTTCATTAGCAGCTGGTCAGCTGTATCCTTCAGTGAGGTTACACGAGGCTGGTTACCCTGTAACTCCGATCGGATTTCCTGGAAAACGGCAACACAATTTTTTTATAAACGGAGGGTTATATCAAAGGGTTGTGGACCAAGAATACCTTATTTCTACCCTTTTTGGACAGTTATGAAGACAAATTCAAGACAGGCAAAAATGATATCAGCAAACAGCAAGACAATTCTTATTATAGGAGGGTTATATTCCAGACAGATAAAAGAATGTTGAGCTGGAATTTCTCTCTTCTCATTTCCACTATTTTTGTCCAATACTGAAAGGACAAATTCAAAACATGCAAAAATGGTATCGTTTCACTTGCATAATTCTACATTTGTCAGGATTTATTGAAGACAGCAAAGGCAAATTTATATTTTTTATGTGAAGGTGAAAAAATGAAAAAAATTGTGTTACACTATCTCTATCAAAATCATAAAAACATAGAGACTGTACCTTGGAATAGCCATCCAAACCAAATATCTCACCTTGAGTTTCTTGAGTTTTGACCAGAGTGCACTGTTGTCTGCCCCCAAGTTGACAGGCTCATTTTGTTGTAGTTTGGTTTCAATATTTTCCAGCCACAGTAACAGGTCGTGTATCGTGTGATGGAATTCCTGGCACTGCATCAGCGCCACTTGGAGTTCCTGCTGTAGTGTCGTCGCATGCGCACAAATAGCCTCCCAACGACGATTCATCTGTCGTAATTTGTCCTTGAGCAAACGACCTTCATCAGTACGAATGTCTATAAAGTTTTTACTAATAAGGTTGATTGATAGCACTCGGGTTTTCTTTGATTCTAGTTGAACTAAAAAGTCCTGTAAAGAAAAGAACTGAACTTAAAATTTTATTTTTATTTTTACTTGAACTAACTGAATATTTGAAACTTAATTGCTTTTTATTCATTTTCAATGAAAATTAACAATGCATTCACAATGCTATTAGTTTTCATATAATTTAATTGACAATTCCACTGATTATAGACTAAAGAGGATACAGTATTGGATATAGTTGAATTGTTTCATCAGTCCAGGCAAACTAAATGTTATACACCCAACTTAACAATTCACTCCACTGAAATACTCATATAACTTAAAATCTTACAATGATCCTGATGGTCTTTAGATGACAAGACTTGACTGTATCTAATATTACAGAATTCATCAATATTGTCAAATTAGTAAAACTAAATACTGGAAAGAAATGGTACAGCAGCTTGAGAAAGAGAGACAAAGCAGACTATACTTCACAAGGAAAGAGGACCATGAATACTGTAATGTATCATTTTAACTTCCAGACTATACTTCACTTTACTATCCTGACCCCGCCTCTTTTTACTCCCCCCTCCAAATTAGTATGATGTTTAACACTTACGGTACTTGTATCTTTTCTTTTCATTTATTTCTTGATTTGACACTTGATTTTTATTGAATTGTATAATAAAAATGGCGTCTATGGAAACAGGGGTATAAGAATCTATCTATCAGCAGCTATTTCTTGACATTGAACTCCAGACCATTTCTACATTTTCTGTATCCTTTCATGCATTATCCTTCATAATCAGGACTGTCAGTTCACAAAGTCATATCACAACTAAAAACCTCACAGACTCAAACACAAGCCCTCATACAACAAACTTTCAACCTTTGAAGGTCTAAATCTATAATTAATAACATAGAGCTATTTATGTTCTGGGATTGCCAACTTCTCCAGACTTTGGTAGCTACCAGAGGACGCAAACATTCTAACCACTAATCGCAATGACCCATATGTGGAGGGCTGTTGGTAGAGAGTTACACTGTCTATATACCCATTCAACTACTATATTCCATAGTTTGAGGGCGACCATGACATTAGAGTTCTACACAGTAACATTCTGGTCTGCCAGAGTTTCTTCCCTTGAATTTGTTTACACTCTATCAGTACTGACCCCTGTCCCTCCCCACAGTGGAGAGATAAAGGATTTCTGGTAACCACTTAAACCATTAACCATGCATTGTGGCTTGTTTCTAAATTGTTAAATCTATATTAAGGAACATGCAGTTAGTATAATCAAGATTTGAAAACACATACAGCATCTGAATCCAATATCAAGTGTTAAATGAATGATTGCTTTTATATGACATGAAAAATAAAGAAAAGTAAAACAGCAATTTCAATTCTCTGAATTCAGGGGTTAAAGCATACATGTTCTATACATATCTTTTTAAAAGAAATCTTTAGGAAGTACATAAACTGGTACATGTACTTAAGATGGGATGTTTAAATATGATAAATCTTTTAATTTAATTTAATTTTGTCAGATTACAAATTCATTGTTGTAGTGAATCATTTCCAAATTCTTGGATCTTTCTTAAATCTTTACATCTTCATTAATTTTTAAGACGAATAGAATTCAAAATATATTTGTCCTTATGCATCACATTTGAAACTAAATTAGCAATCAGACTTAATTTTTTTTAATTAATTGTAACAGATTCAATGTTTATATATGAAGCTATCTGAAAGCAACAAAACCTCAAATTAAAACACTGAACTGCACACTGTCAGCTGCCCATCATTAAATGCATCTGAACCCTCATCAAATAAAAATAAATCTTTGTCAATGACATTGTGTGTAAGTATAAAGCAAAAACCGGGGAAAGCAGAATACGGAGTAGACTAAAAGAATATTACAAAGAACTATATAGTCCAATACCTCTACTTTCAAAGGATCTAAAGAATTATCCTGAAATATAAATGGAAAAGATTAAAATTTTATGTTAGGACATTGGTTTGAAGTGATATATACCCCTGCGTTGGCTTACAATGAAAGTCACAAAAATCTGTTTTTGTATGAAGAAGAGATCATATTTTTTTTCCATTTGTAATATAGTACCCTAATTTTTTTTGGGAATATTCTGATGGTGAAATGTATTGTTAAGGTAATAATTCAATCATACTGTTTAGTTCAAAGTGTTTTGATTTTCCTGGCCAACTTGATCTAGCTAGTATACAAGTTTGTGACTACATTAAATAAGAACAATATTGAGTTGGTTCCCAACACAGAGTTACATCTACCCTTGACATAATGATCAACACCTTCTCTAAAGAGAAGATAACTCTGGAAAACGTTTACCCCTCAGTTCCTTGTATAGCTTAAAATATCCATAGGTTTTTTGTAAAACGTTACCTTATGTTGTCTTATAATGGAGTCGAGTTGGACGATGTCTCCAGGAAGAGGTCTGTGTCCGGACTGCATGGCTTCAGCATTGTCTAACCAGGTCAGCATGTTGTCCAGATCAGTCCGGAACTGACCCCAATCCTGTCTGTGCTGAGACAAACGGTAGTCCTTCTCTATGGCCTGGGCTTGTAACCGCTCCCATCGCTGTAACACGCCTGTAGGACAAAGGAATTTACTGTAAACTCAACAACCTAACCATTCTGTAACTGTTTCCAGTGCAATACTTGAGAGTGACTTTTGGTTGATTGTCGAGTTTCGCACAATATTTTCTAGTTTAGAGTTAACATTTTCGAGTTTACTCGACAGAAAAGAATTTCTAGGATACTTACTTCTAACCTCCTCATCGGCTGTAGGTATCACAGACAAACCGGTCTCTGACTTAGCCAGACGGTCAAGTCGGCGCACTTTGTCCACACTCTGCTCACATTCAGACATAGTCTGACCCTGCAAACATTAATAACATACCACTACAAATATTGCAAGATTTACATCAGTTAAAATAATTTTTCATTTTAATCAATGAATAAATCTCTGAAAACCTATAATTGTGATGGTCTTTTAGCAATCAAATCTATACACAAGACTAAAATCACATCAGGTACATAGAAGGAACTCAATTTCATGAAAATAAAAAGGTTTTAGACAAATTTTAGGGAATTGTGCTCAGTCCTACAAGAGAATATAAACACCAAAAACATGATGGTTAAAGCATGTATATAACATCTGAAATACTTGTTTAGGCCATTCTGGACAATTATGACATAATTACCGGTAGGTGTGAATTGATTCAGAAAGATAAGATTATAATCAAGAAGTGAAATCAATGACATCATCAAGATTATTGTTTGAAGGTTAGAAGAAACTTATTTGGAGTATTTTAGTAAATCTATGATATTGACATAAAATGTCTTATTTAAGCCTGTTATTAAAACTTACGTAGTCTGCCCCACTCATGTCGAGTCCGGGGCCTGTAGGAGTGGAACACCTCATCTCCCTCTCTGCCATCCTCAACTTGTGTTTAGCGTCTTCCAGTGCATCCACCAGATTCTCCAGTAATGTCTCTACCTTGGACTCCCGACTTCTCAGACTCACTTCTTCTCTCATACGCTTCTTCCTCTCATCACGAGAAAGACCTATAAACAGAAATATTGTCACTTAAATATTGGCCTTCCTAACATTTTTCTTCAACCTGCTTTGCATATAGAATTATTCTATGATAGTCAAACAAAATTCTACAATATTTTTGTATTTTTTTCAATCATGGGATTGCCATGAAAGCAAATTAGTAATTAATCTCAATGAAATCCAAACGAGGATTTTCTGTAAGAGTGTCCATTTGACTTTGACATAATTGGACAAGAATATGAAACACTATATGACTGTTAAGTTTTCTGTGACGCAGTTTGAAGAAAAGTAGATTGTGACTCAGATAGCATGATGAAGACATTATATAATTCCCCAGTTTTTGGGCTCACCTGTTGAGAAGCTGCTGTCTGACCGACTAGGTGAGCTGAATCGAGGTGACCGGATTGGAGATCTATTAGCATAACGACTCGGTGAGTTCTCCCTGAATGGTGAACGCCCTCTGGAGGATGGTGAGGATGTTCTGAGAGGTGATGATGACCTTGTTGGTGACCTTGACCTTCGTAACCGTGATGCTCTAACGGGAGTCATTGGTCGCTGTTGTAAGATACCCTGTCCAGCGGCTCGGCGTTTCTCCGGCGGACTTTCCGGAGGTGAGGCCTCAAGGTATGCCTCCAATTCCTGCATGTCCCAGTCTAAACTGTCTGGGGCCTTCAACTGACGCTCCAACAGATCAATTTCATCAACACCAGCACGTGCCTGGAGGTCAGCCTTTAATTGATCCTCCTCCTGAATCAGAGGTCAAAGGTAAAACACTCTTTCATATGCAAAGTAGACAGGGTCAGAGGTATTGCAAACAGAATTTAATATAAAATGACATATTACGACTAAAAATAACATCTGTGGTGTTTTCCTTTCTACAAGCTGTTAAAACACATATTGTACAGTTTATTGATTTGATACATACCTGTGCTTCAGCAACACATTGCAGTTTGTTTTGGTATGTGTTGATACGGTCAAACACCTTTCTGGAGTAAATCTTGAAGTCATCAAGTTCTTTTTGGACCAGGGCCGCATCAACACTGTCTCCCTTCTGTATGAGGTAGAGTGCTGATTGGTCGAGGTATTCTAGCCGTGGCTTCTTCCCATCTATCTCATCCTGAAGTCTCTGTCATACAAATGTTTTAGGTGAATGCATAACATTTCTCTGTCACACAATCAAATGACTTCTAATTGATACTAAGAGATCTGAAGAGATTGTAAAAACTCTTTTAAGAACAATTCTGTATGTTTCCCTATACACTATATAAATGTCACTTATTCATGATACCATCAAGGGATTTCTTGTAACAAAGTAAAAGACATCCTAACAACTATGACCACTTACTCTTGTTTCTGCCATCTTGGTTGGTGTGTCCATTGACAGGAGGTGTTCAATGTTTGTGAGTTGCATGTCAATGTCGTTTAACCAGGTGTATAGGTCATCTCGTACCGACGTGAAGTCCTGACGGAGTGTCGACGACTGCTTTAACTGACGTGTCATGTTAGATACACACTGCTGGAGCTTGTCCCAGCGACTGTTCGAATCCTGCATTTCTCGTTTGAGGTGGTTAGCATGGTCTGTGCGACCCTCGCGAGCGAGGCGGCGATACTGCCGATTTATGTTCTCCAAACTTGGTAGTTTTTCATGGACTTTCTTCTGAAGATTCTATCACAGAAAAAGAACAGAATACATTTTCTAAGATGATTTCCTTTGATCCATAAACATTATAATAAAATGTAAGTGAGCAACTTGGGTTTTTACTTCTTAAAGTTCTCTTAAACAATTAAACATTTTCCAGTTTTTTTATCTATAATGTTTTTATCATCAGCTTTTACCTCAAAGTGTTTAACTTCTTCTTTAGTCAGACTGACATCCAAAAGGTCACGAGGTGACCCAATGACCTCTTGCTCTACATCTGTCAACCAATCATCAAACAGTTTGAAGTCGTCCAGAAGAGCTTGCCACAACTCCCAAGTCTCCTCAATCCTGTCACACAAACCAAAACAGTTAGAGATTAGAGGGGAGTTAAACTTAAAGGTGCTCCACCGCTGACAGAGCATAAATGAAATCCATCACTTGAACAATAATTGGTGTTTAATCGTGTATATATATGTCTAATTAACACAAAAAATTATATAAAATAATTTATTTTGCCTTTGGTCCATGCTCAATCAGTACTTCATTCCATATAGGATATAGTGCCACAAAATTTTTTCGGGATGCAATTAATTATTTTTTGTAATTTTAACTTGAAGTAAAATGAGAAGCTCAAACTTTTCAATGGTGGTAATGGTGTAAAGTAAGTAACTTTTGTAACTGATGAAAAGTACTAAATCGTCTGCTCCTGTTTTTGATAGTGAAAAAATACCATTTGTCAGCGGTGGAGCATCTTTAATTATTTCAAAACCTTAAGCTCCTGGAGAAAAAGTTCTTTATAAAAACATGTACAGTTATATTGAAGGGTTTCTTTGGCTTCTTGAACTTAAAACTAGAAATGTTGGTAGGATACTAACATTGCTTTCATTTGAAATCTAGATGAGACAAAATGGGGTGGAAATGGCTAGGATAATTAAGACATGACCAAATGTGATAACATGGGTAAAAATATATGCCCCCACCATTCCATTAATGACATATATTGATAACCAGAACATTTTTGGCCTATCATTCCTAAAGAAATAAACAACATATTACCTTGCCCGGCGAGCTGGTGACTCTTGACAGATTGTGCGCCATCTCCTGTCTAAGTTTTTCATGGCGGTCTGGAGGGCGTTAAACTCGATCTCCGAAGGACAGGCATCCGTGTCGTGTAGGAGGACCTCACAGAGATTGAGTACAGATCCTACACCAGCGCTGTGGTGTTCTATATCTGTCTGGAGCTCCTATACAACATATTAACAGGTGTTAAACAGATTCATTACAGTGTTTCTAACATATAACTTTAATTATCAATTGATATATCTGACAACATAAAATGTAGATAGACATTTTTCGCAATTCAGCTTGATCAGATATTTTATCAAGAGAATTAAATCCAATTCTTTTAGATCTTTTATCTAATTCAAACAAATACCATTTAGTTTTGCTTTAAAAAAATCATGATTATCATTAAACATTTGAAAAACACAGTACAACAGTCTCTGTTACCTGTTGTTGCCCGAGCTTCTCCTGGATTTCTCTGCGGTTACAGACCTCATAGATAATTGGTCCATTAAGGTCATGCTCCATGTTGGAGAGCCATTTACGGAGGTTAGCCATACTCAGGTCCAGTTGCTGAACCGCCAACAATGTCTCTTGTAACTTCCTCTGTCTGTAAATGGAAAATCAACTTGTTTATTTATAATGTATTTAATCCAACATCCATAAAATCTCAAATCAGTGTCTCTTGTAAATTGTTTTAATCTACCATCAGATTCAAACTGTGAACCCAACTTTCATGACATCCTTTCTTATCTAGTACCCTCTTAATCTACAGCAGGAATTTACAGAATAAAGAGTTTCCCATCTACACTATATAATACCTTAAATGCGAATCCACAACCATTTGTCATTGATAATTCATAAATACAGAAATAAGTCGGTTACATTGGGATGAGACCAGAGTTACATTTATATATATATATATATTAGGATAAGTTTACTGACCTGAAGTTGAGAACAGACGACAGGTGCTGCCATTTTTCCTCGAGTCGCTGTATTCTGTTTTCGATGTCTGAGGATCGTATTTCACTGCTGACCTTCATTAACTCCTTGCCTTGTTCTACCAGACGAATCTTTTCTCGTTCCCTGTCGGCCATTTCCTCACGGAAGTCCTGGTTAATGAAATGTATTGGTAATTAAATCTTTAAGGCTTTCATAAAAATTTGGATTATCATCAAATGAACAATTTTCAGAATTCACTCTTTAAGCTTCTTTAAAGTTTTTGCCTCTATTAAAGCTGATTTGTTGCATTTTATACCTGTTCCATAGAAGTTATGAAATGTACATGTATTTAAGTCATTTTGTGCTGTATGTAACATGCAGTGACTGATTTACCATATATTGTAGCATTTCAAAAGTGATGGAACAATTACCATACAATGTCAAATTTTAAAGTGTCATATGGTCAAATTCATCAAAACAGAGAAAGATGAAAATAAATAGTGCCAAGTTAGGAATCTGCTAAATAAGAAACTGTTACATAGGTTTAGGAGATTTAAGATGTTGAATTTCAAAGAATTTAAATAAAAATAGAATTAGTATGACAACTCTTAGTCAATACCAATGAAAAACCTGCAATAAGCTGATTCACTATTTTAAACAAAAATTTCTGTAATGGAGGCTAAAGGTCTAAATGTAGGTCAAAATGAACAACTTAGGGTATTTGTGATCTTTGAATTTCTAGTGAAATGAAGTGAGAAGATAGAGTGTAGATGAAATAATGCACAGAAAGATGATGACAACCTAGATCTATATTGCCCCAACCCCTTCCTATCTGTGATGTGATATACAAGTATATCATCAAAATATAACTTGGATCAAGAAAAAATAGTGAGACTTTAAGATGGACAGAGAGAATATCTCTTCTTAGTGAAACAGGAAATATTGAAGATAACGAGTTATTGCATCAGAAGTTTAAGAAAGACACAAAGTTACAACACAACATGGCTGTGATCGAGACAAACCTTCTGTATCATGTCCTATGGCAGCAAAAATATACACATTTACAGACATTGTAGTCTTACACATTTTTCTTATATAATTCTAGGTAAGTAAAATCATTAATGAACTTTATTAATTCTTAAAGCACAACAACCTTTGTGATATCAAAATGTCTACAAGCCGGCCACCTATCTATCAGCCATGACCTTTACATGTACCTTGTCAGTTCCAGCAATCTGTACATGTTTAATGCATAGTTTATATAAACATGGAAAATCCATGAAAACAATGTTAATCATTTTGCAGGAAATTATTGATTATTGGAATCCAAAGCTTTAAACACTGCACACTTAATCTACCAGAAATACTATGTAGGTTTTCCTTTCAAATTTATCTATCGAAAATATGGCTGATAAATGTCAATTTGCAATGAAAAAGATTGATGTTTTTAGAAATGTTCACAATTTTAAAGATTTTATTACACTGGGATCTGACTCCTATAAAACATAGACACATTTGTTATACAATTATTGCCCTCTATCAAGGTTAAAATGAATATCTGAAAACCAAAGAAGACGAATCATTATCTTTACCTTCTGCATTTTGGTCAACAGGTCCTCAATGTGGTACTCCTTGGTAGAGATGACCTTGACCTCCATCTGATCTATCCACTCCATGAGGTCATGGACACGCTCATTGAAGGTCGACCAGCGGAACATATTGTCATTGATGCGCTGAGCACGAAGTGCTGCCTGGTTGCGAAGTTCGTCCCACTGTTTATTAAGTAGTCGAACTCTCTGGTGAAGGACATTCAGGTCATCAGCCTGAATCACCTCCCCTAATCTCCTCTCCTTGGCAAGTAGAGCATCACGCTTAATCTCAGCATTAGCAAACTCTGTCTCGATGTCCTATAGGAGAAGAAATGAGTGAAATAATGAGAAAAACCTAATTATGGATTTTATAATTCTAGAAGATTATTAATCTAGCAACTTTAGATAATCATTCAATTGTCCATTACAATTATGGTTTTAAGGTCTTAAACAGTCCCCAGTCTGACCTAGCTGTTTCCTGTTTCCTATCATTTGTGGCCTGTGAACATATTTGCCTTTGACCTGTGACCTTTATTCTCTGACTTGTTGTCTTTTGTTGCCTAGGACATGTAACCTCTCTAAAACCTATCTACACAACTCATAAATACATATATGTAGGACTGGCTTAGGTAGGCCTTGACTGATGCCAACTCCTATTCATTATCTTTGCATTTATAATGGTTGAAATTGAGATACAATCATTGACATATATACAATTAACAAAAACAAATGCCAAATGCAAATCTTCTACATACTTAATTATACAATAACCATGCATTCTACCTTGCATTTGTGTAACTCTGCCTGTAGTTGGTCGTAGGCGGTGGGAAGATCGGCCGTGAGTTTATGTCTGGTGTCCTTCAGCCAGCTGAGGATGTCTTCAATGTCTTCCTCACACTCCTGCCACTGTTTCAGTACAGACTCCAGCTTCTGACATTGGTCGTCAAGGTTACCATACAGCTGGTGCCAGTACTGCTGCAGCTGAGCGGTGCAGACTTTGAGCTCGTCAGAAGCATCTGAGTCAGCACGCTGTAACAGAGCTTTACTCTGATCATGCATCTTCTTCAGAACATCCTCTTGCAGTTTGAACTCTGTCTGTGTTTGCTGCAAATATAGTCATTGTTGCAGAAATAAAACTTTCATTCTAATAAACTGTACATGATAAGTGTTTTACCAGGTCAGCTTACACTATCATCTTATTCATTTAGATGTTTGAACTCTCCAACAAGTTCAATATGATAATTCATAGAACATCATTGTATTTAGTTACAGTGACCTTATAGTCATAATATGTTGTAGATTAGAAACTGGAATCATACTAATACTCTAATTGTAAGACTAAAAATTCTTGCTTGTTTTCATAACTATACTTTATAAAGTGCCTTGTAGGTATAGCTCAACATTATTGATATATATTACCTACCAGCAGAACAAATTTTCATTTAATGACATTTTGTTCCCCTGGGAGATTGTGAATATTGGTAAATGTTTATATATTGATGAAACTTTTTACAGAAACAAGTGAAGCATGAGAACCAACATATATGGAGATAAAATTAATACTGCACCAGATTAGCCCACCAATGTATACTTTTTCCCTTCATGTATTGTTTCACAAGTATTGAAACAGATGTAAAGGACAAAAATGTATAATTATCAGGGAAGAACTAAATCCAATGGAGTTGTTTATGTGTTAAAAACTCAGGATTCCATAGCCTGTGAAAATAAGCACCCTCACAGTGTCAGATCGGAAAATGACAGACAATGATATGAACAGTGAATAACTTACTCTGGCCTTGTCCAGTAAATTTTTGATTTTCTGCAATGACACCAAGTCAACCTCAAAAGCCTTCATTCCAAACTCTTTTTCTGTCAGCCAATCACGAAGTCTCTCTGTCAGCTCATTAAAGGCCTGCCATTGTTTTATTGTATTGTCTATAATAGCCTTCCTTTGATTGGCTCGTCGCACCACACTCTGCCACTGATCAGCCAATAAGTGAAGCTTTTGCTGAAATTCTTCTTTGTCCTCCACTTTTCCTTCTTTCATCATTTTCTGTCCATCACTAATGATGGCATGTAGGATCTGTTGTTTAGTGTACATATCAGACTCAAACTTCTGTAATAGAAAAAGATGATTTGATGAAGTTTGGTTTTTATTGCTGTACATCCAACCACATGGTCAATTCAGGATTGCCTTCCAGCACTTTAGCGAGGTGATTTGTTTTACAAGATTGTTATATGTTGGTGTTTGCTCTATTTGTGATAGTGGGCCTATAATCACACATGTACTTTGTAGTGCTACTTCAATGAATTTGCAAAAATAAGAAGTGCTAAACTTAGAACTCTCTCACAGACGAAGATAACAAATGCTATGATAGGGAAGATACCCGATTCTGAATCCGTGCTTTTCTTCCATTAAGACAAAATTGTGTTATTACAACATTGTTATCAAAAAACTTTTCAACAATAACAAAAATATGATTTTGAATTAACACAGTATTAAGTTTATTTAAAAAGTTTCAATTCAATTTTACCTCACAGTTCCTCTGCTGATCTGTGAGATCGGCAAGGTTACCAGCAATCTCGGTTGACAGATCCTGTTCCGTCTGAGCGAGGAAAGTCATCCAAGCGTCACACTTCTCAGTGAAGTCTTGTTGGATCAGAATGATGCCCTGCAGTATCTTGTTCTGTTCTTTTGTCTCACTGTACAGTCGCTGGAATTTATGGTTCAGTTCCCGAAGGGCCATAGAATCCTCCTCACTGAGGGCCATTCTGTAGCCCAGGTCATTGAGTGCATCCAACTGTGGCATGTTGTTACTGAACTGAAGAGTAAGATATTTTATCTCATCGTATCTTCTTTGCAATGCCTGCTCCTCTGATGAGCTGGGAATCTCTTCTTCACCGAGCGTCTGCTCAGCTTGATCAAGGAATGCTGTCATGGATGCAAACAGATCCTTGAAGCGCTGCCTCTGAGACAGATCGCCTTGAAGCAGCTTGACTTGCTTGGCCAGAAGTTGACGCAGAGCCATGACACGTGCTTCAATGGCAGTTTGACGGGAGGTAATTCCAACGATGGATGATGTATCCATATTTTTGGTGATTGTGTCGCTGAGTTGGTAAAGGGAACTGAGGCGTGACTGGAAGTTATCAAGTTCTCTTTGCAGGGCCTACAACAACAGATAGACATGGTATTCTTATAGATATGTATATGTACACATAAAGTCAGCTTTAACAGAAATATAGAAAATTACAAATACAGAATACACTGCATCAATTTTAACTATTATTATTCTCTGGATCCAATAAGAGCCCAGTGAGTTATATCTATTTAAAATCTTCACTAATACCAAATGGTTTTTTTGGTACTATATACCATACCAAGCTTGTATTTACCTTGCTCTTTTGTAAACACTCCTCGCGCTGTGAACTGTCCTCTCGTACTGCCACTAGCTCGTTACAATGCCTCTCCTTGGTATCCAGCCATCGCCGGGCATAGTTATATTCCTCTTCATACTGCTGCCATTGCTGAAGGCAATCCTCAAACCTCGCACTACGATCCTGGAGCTCTCCACACATACGGCGCCACCTGATGTGAAAACATTAAAATATAATTTTTAAAAATTCATACAACCTCTAAACCCTTCTACATCCAGTTCTAAATATATACAGTTTATATGTCCTTGGGTAGATATTAGTTGTGGAAGAGAATTATTAAAAGTCAGCTAACCAACAATTCTTATTTAGTACTGAACATTAATTGTTTAAGCTGTCAGGGTTACATTCAGTATTATTTATTAAGATGACACTTACTTCCCAGAGATGTCGGCAAGAGTAGTCTGTATTTCCTTCCGTACTGGGGCTTCACACACCTGTATTAACTGATTGCCAAGGGTAACGAACCGATCATAACCGGCAGTGCCTCTTTCTACCTCTCCACAAAGACTCTGTAAAGAAAGAACTTTGTATCAGAAAAGTATACTTTATTACAATTTTTAAATTGGTTGACCCATGAAAAAACCTTACTTGATAGACTCTGTGATTTCCTACTGATTTCTTGGGTGTTTTTGTTTTGCTTTTTGTTTTGTTTATGACGTTAACGCTACTAATACACCAATATCAGCATTAACTACTAAAGAAAGTTTATCATGATTCATCAACTTCTAATTAAATCCCTTAACCATTATAATCACCACTTACCCTGAGTTTGTCGACCTGCATTCGGAGGGTAGTGATGTCGCCTCCCACCAGGTTGTAGCGTCCCAGACAGTAGTCTGTCTCTGACAGGATCTGGTTGGTGTTCTGTAGTTCCTTGGAGTAGGACTGCCACTGGTTACAGAAGTCCAGTAACACCGACTCTAACTCCTTCACCTGCTGGGAAAGGTGGCGCCACTGTTGGTCCAGTTCGTCCATGCTTGACTGGATGTTCTTCTGACAATCAGGTGAGTCTTCACTAAGTGTAACCAAGCGTGACCCCAATTCTTTTACGCTCTGTATATCCTCTTCCTTACTGGCCAAGGTACGCTCCAAAATCTATAGAAAACATTAAATTAGCAATAAATAACAACCTAAATAAAAAATTTAAACAACATCAGTTTATTTGACATTAAAATTTTTGGGTAGATTTTTGGTTACAAAAAAAAAAAAAAAAAAAAAATAAAAAAAAATCAATACCCCAAAGCATTTTATTTTAAAAAAAATCAATACCCCAAAGCATTTATACATTTTAGATTTTTTGTTTTTTTTTGTTTTGTTAAATCTTAAATCTTAAATCATTATAATGTTTTAAACCAAATAAATAATTTCTCTGAGAGATATTTCATTTGTTTTGTGGCTTTATGGTTTTTCCTTATCTTGTGACTTCCCACAGTATGATCTAGTGACCTCGCGATCTCTGGTTAAAAAAAACATATGATACAATTGAAGACTGTGGGTATAGGCCTATGATGAATTCATTTTTTGTGGCTTTGTGACCCTTGTGACTTCCCACAGTATGATCTAGTGACCTTTCATTTTGGTTAAAAAAACATATGATACAATTAAGACTGTGGGTATAGGCCTATGATGAATGCATTTTGACCTTTCCTTTCATTTTACATAACCCTTTTTCTTTTCTATATGACCTTTTTTATTCACCTACCTTACAATCCTTGATAGTCTGTCGGATGCTGACTTCGTGACCAATGAGTCGGTACCTCTTGACCTTGTCCTCCTGGTCGTGGAACCATTCCTGTAGACGGAGCAGGGCCCGATTGTATTCCATCCACTTTGTGTGCATCATTTCTAGTGTCTTCAGTTTCCCAGACACATCCTGACTCAGACCCTGCCATCGTTTATTCAGGTGTCCTAGTCGTTCGGCAAAGTCTGTCTTGTCAGCAGACATGGGGGCTTCGTCGCCTTCTGGTGAACTTGTCTGCAATGCTGACTGGTTCACAAAGTCCATCGTCAGCTGTTTGTTCTGTAGTTCTATCTTAAAGTCCTGTGAACCATACATATGAAGCAATAAAGTATCTAAACACTAAAACTTACCATTAAAGATCATAGCAGATATTGTAGTTAACTGTATTGAAGTAGAACACCCATTTTATGCCATTTCTGACTTTAAAAAAAGATTAATTTGGGATATGTTTTTGCCTGATTTTTTTGTTTGTTTTTAAAAAAAATATAAATCTGCTGGATTCAGAGAAGAATCTCCTTAATGATCCTATTGTCATTACATTACATAAACTTGCATCTGGAAGAAATAAAGTAATGGTGACAGGCCAAATATCTTACCTTGAATTTTTTCAGTAGGATTTCTATATCAGCTAAATCCTTCACAGGTCGCTGATTTTCATCTGTGACGGCTGTCTCCATATCAGTGAGCCATGAGCCCAGTTCATGGAGTGCCTGTCGGGATGGCATCAGGTCCATCTGAGCAGTATGGAGGAACTCCTCTGCCTTACCGATGTCATGCTGGAGTAGTCCCCACTGGTCCTCAAACCAGGCGAGTCGTGTCTCCAGATCAGTCGTACTGTAGGAGGCGTTCTGTGAGAGCTGGTTGCCCACAGACAGGATTTTGTTCTTTAGGGGGATCTGTACTTCTACCTCTTTACGGAACTCCTATAAATCACATACAACTAGAGCTTTAAAATTGGGCTTCAAATACTGATATGGTTAATACTTCAAAATTTTTTTCCAAAATTATATACATATTCCGTAACATAAATGTATCCTTGAAACGTATAAGTATGCATTATGCAATAAAGGAATCTTACCAACAGTTTATCAACTTTGCCTCGAATCGTTGCGATACTATGCTGATCTTGTTCAGACAAATGTTTGATGTCGCCGAGTTTGAGTTTGGCAGCACTGAGCCAAGATCTGAATAATGCTGCTTCACCTTCAAATTCCTGTAGCTGGTCTCCAAGGGTCTCAGTTCTGAACAAAAGAAATGTTAATGAGTGGAATTTGATTTCAAAAAGCATCCAAAACAATGGAATTGCGAGTTCTTAAACTTAATTGACACAATTTTTTTTGAGGATTATAATCTTAAAGCATTGATTGTACAAAATGATTTTTATAATGTTATTTTATTATCATAATCAATAATAATATTGCTGGCAAAGTGAAGTATAAAAACAATCCTTTCTACTTTGGTATACCAAAATTAGTATTTTTCAGGCTAGCCAACATAAAGATGCAATCATTTGACAGAATTATCCGTTTGTAATCTTGCTCTCTGTTATCAGATCCTATGTGAATATTTACTTTTTGAGCTGATGTGCGATGTTGGTAGTTAGAGCGACCCATCTCTCTCCCGCCTCAGCAACAGTATTCTCCAGTGTAGGACATGTGATGCTGTGCAGGAGTTGCTTCCCCTTATCAACCACCTGGTACAGAATGGGTTTCTGTTCCGTGATTTCCTGCTGAAGTCTCTGGTAGGTAGCCATTTTCTCCTGTATGGTTGCCATGGAGTCAGACTTTGTTACAGGTGTAGGAACTTCCTCTTCAATGGTGTCCAGGAATCGCTCCAATCGGCCATGCTTCTCGTTAACTTCAGTCCACTGCCGAACCAAACGGTCAAGCTTCTGTCCAAACAGACTTGCCTTGTCTTGGATGACATAAGTAAGATTGGTCAGTCTAGAATTCTGAGCAGCATGCTTGTTCTGTGTTGCCTGGTCAGTTTGAGTGGCCAGTGAGTCTAACATGGCACGATGAACTTCAAGGTCACCAAAGAAATCCTGAAAGAGCAAAGATTGTTCCAATACAGTGTATGTCTATTGTAACTCTTTACCTGTGTGCAGATTCGATTTTTGAAGCTCCGTATCCAAAGCAATCTTATAGTATATACAATTTTACCCTAAAAATTAAATTTGCTTTAAAGTGACTTAGTCAACTTAAAAAAAATCCAAAATTTCTAAACTGCCTTCAATATATGTAAGATTCCACTCATTAGTTACCACTGTATTTTTATAGTCAACTGATGAAGAGTCGAATGTGTATTTAAAGGTGATCAGTTAAATATTATAATTATTTGTCCTTTCATCCAAAAATATCTCAATCTAACCTTGTGGGCTGCCAGTTGTTGTTTCAGACTGTCAAGGTCTCGTGCAGTAATTACATCAGACTTGAGTTTATCCTGAGCTGTCTCCAGAAACTCAGCATAATCGAGTAACATCTTCTCATACTGGTCCTGGACAGACATGGACTGTAGCAGGTCAGCCTTCTTGTCCATCACCTAAAACAAAGGACATTCAGAACATCACTACAAAGAATTTGATGGTGGAGAAAAGAAGAATTATTGAATGTTGTTTCTGTCAGTTGTATACTAACATGGTGCCCTACAGAACCTGTACTTTGGACTGACACTATAAACTTTATTGACACACTCTCCTATGTGACACATTGACAATTTAATCCTTTTTTCATTTAGACATAAGACTTTGAAGTGAGATCGTACATATTAAACTATGATATCTTCAGAAATCCAACAGCAATAAAAAATTTAACTTGATCGATTTTTCAAAATAATACTTTAAGTGAGACATGTTTGAAACATAATCAAAAGGGTTTATATAGTGTATCTGATACTTCCTATTAACAGGCCCTACCAACCTTTTGTTTCAGCTCCCTGTAGCTAGATTGAAGGGCGTTCAGCTCGGTGGGGCTGACCATCTGAGGGGCAAGAGCCCCTAATTCCTGTCCCTTTCTCTTTAGTTCCTCAAGCTGGTTCTCACATTTCTTCATCTGAGCCTCAATTCTCTGTTAGAGGAAACAACACAATGATTTCTGAGTATCACTGTTGATATACTCCTGGAACTTTGATACATTAATTATAAGAATTCCACAAATTACACAGATTCTACAGAACTGTTACATGTAGAAGTTCTTGGATCCCAACATGTACACAGGACTGAGAATTCCACAGTATAAAACATGCGTGTAAATATATCATTACAAGTATCCTGACACAGGCTTTAGGAAAACTACAGCTTATAAAGTTTCTGTAGAATTGTTACATGTTGTGAAGTACTGATTCATACACAGGGTTTATAAGAATTCCACAAGATAGGAAAGTGAAGAACTGTTGTAATTTAATACTGACCCTCACAGGGATTTAGAGGAATGTATAAGTATGTGAGTAGTCCTGCTAGTTAGTGCCCTGACACAGCTACCTGACAGAGATTAATATCAATTTCTGTTTTGATAATCTTCTCCTGATTATTGTCAGTCCCTATAATCCTAGCTGATTATCACCAGATCCGTACGTTTCTAATCCCATTTCAACCTTTAATAGCGACAGGTACCCTGTCAATAAACTCCCAAAGCTTTCTGACATATCCCCAAACACCTACTAAATTATGTAAAAAGATTTAGAAGTTCCATATCTCTCGTTTTAATGTATACTGATCAATGATATTCCTGTACTCAACACAAAACAGGTATTACTGATCAGCATATTACCTGTGATCTCGGGGTATTTACCTGTGCAGGTAGGTATTGAAGACTGCCCAGGTAATTTAAAAGGTAGGATTTATTGATTATTAGCAATATAGCATTAAAATTATAAAACACGGCACTGGGCAGGACATTTATTGAGTTGTATCAGGAATATTGGCTGTAGTTCAGGCCCTTTGTAAGAAATCTATTATAACTTATTCTTTACAAATTACATTTCTCCTTACAATAAGTGACTTACCTAGGTATTAAGTCATATATTTACTTATGCATTACAATTGAAAAGCTACATAATCAAGCAATGCTTTTTTCCCAATAATTTACGGAAAAAAGTTTTGTAGAGTCTTTTTATTATAAAAGGAACACAAACAGTTAACAATTGTGACAACAGGAAAATAAAGATTCTGGTGTGTGAGATTGTGCAGGACCAAATAGCAGTGACAATTGGAGAAAATTCAGTGAGATAGGGGACAATGCATCAACCCAGGGGAAAATGGCAAACATTTCACCTGGGATTAAAACTAAATATAATTCAAATTCTATAACTATATAAAGTCAGAAATGTTTACAATTAAATCATAATAATTGTGACCAAGACATTTGATTGAAATAACTAAAGAAACAACCCAAAAATTAGGTAAGAAACTTAAATTGTGTTTTAAAGAACACAACTACATGCAAATTTGAATATACTTTCAATGGAAATAATTTTTTTTCAATTCTTATGATACGCCTTGTTTGCTTTAAATATAGCCAAAATTTCTACAACTAAATAATATATGTTTTATCTTTTTCATCGAAGGTCATGTTAAAACAAATCTCATTTTCAAAATCAATTTTTGTACATACCACATGGTAATATATTTTTTATGAAATATAACAAATAAAGCAACAAAAAAGAAAATGTCACTTAAATTGTGATATTACAAGGATATTGTTATACACACTAGCTTTTCTTCCAATAAGAATATCTGAAAAAGAAATTGCAGTGAAAGTGATCACATAACCTGCGAGACATTACAGGTGTACCAGGTACCACAGTACTTCTTACATGTGGATCATATTATATAGAATCAATCCTCCAACCTGGGATTTAGGGGAGTTATTTGGGAGTAGGAGGTGAGGGGTTGGGGGGGTAGCAGTAATCCTAGGAGATTATCAGGAAGGGTTTAAGTCAAACAGGACCATCCACTGAAACACAATGATAAGTTTTTTTTTTTTTAATTTTACTGTACATGTTACTTACATGTCAAAATAAAGAGAAATCAAATGTGTTTGAAATGAAGGGTAGAACAGTTAGACAATGCAACGGATAAAAACATGTATGGAGTAGACAGGATGAATTCTGCATATGCAGAATTGATGGGATAGAAGAATGGGTTCAGTCCAATAACACACGTGACCCTACCATAATCTGTGTGTACACCTCGGATGTCTGTATCAACAGGAAATACATCAGAGATGTAGGTTATCAATAACATCATAATACCACAAAACTATCTACCAGGTAATGTGTTTTTGAAGTTTGAAATCAAATATGGTCTTGTTTTGATTGTCTTCTATGTCTAATTAACATATTTGGTCAAGTAAGAACTTCTTTAGTGGCAAAAAAAAACAGAGAAAAGAATTCTTTACTTTTTGCTTGGCAAATGTTCCATATAGGCCTCAAGATTACAAGATACTATAGAAGTCTAGAGGTAGAATGTCAGCCATCTTATGGAATACCAGTAATATAATGCAAGATATCTAGCCACTGTGGCTTTGACCCCTAAAAGTATAACTATAAGCATGATGTATCTTGTATAGCATAAATATAAGGATCTACAATGAAATAATCTGATAATTCCCTTACCTGCATGTTGGAGATCAGTTGGTCTAGAGAAGCTGACGGACTCGACGTCGCCATGGCAGTACGAATCTCTGCCAGATTTTTCTGTAGATTTCTCAGATCATCCTGTAACAAACATAAATTTTATTGTTTTTAGACAAAAGCTTTAAAAGTTCAAAATCAAAATACCTTCAAAGGTCTGGGTGAATGTTACCAGAAAGTACTAAATACAATACATCTTTCTAAATTTTGAAGTTTTACCATTGAAATATTGCTATTGACAACTCTAAGATCCTTTAGAACTACAACTCTAAGTCGAGATAGTATGTAATACCTGATAATGTTTAGCCTGGCTGTCGATCTGTCGTAGCTTTTCGCCTTGGTTACGTGCCTGTGCCTCGAGGATCTTGACACGACTGTTGAGATTAGCAAGACTGTCCTTCACAAGTCCCTGGCTTTCCTTGTTGACAGATGACAAGAGATCCTGGGACGTACGTCCCATAACACTGATCTCGTTCTGTAGGAGTTTAATCTCTCGCTGTAGGGCCTGAAATAGGATAAATTAAAGTAAAGTTGCAAAATCTTTCTTTTGAAAAACGTTTTGATTCATCAAACCATTTTCCTGCTAATCTGGTATCATTTGCAATTGCTCTTAGAATGAACAGTATACACCAATAAATGAATTTTTTTGAATTTTTCCTTCATTTCCTTTTTAAACTATGGCAAATAGGTTGAAAACTGGTGATTATCTCAGTAAGGGGAGACAATCTGTCTTAAAAAGGGAAATAATTCATGTTTTCATTAAACTTTACGGTGAAATATAACCTCAGACTACAAGGAATTTTTCTTATAATTTACAAATATGACATTACCTCATTTTTCTGGACCTGCTGACCAGCATCCATGTCAGTATCTGGAGAGAACAGCTTTCTCTCGGCTAGGTCCAGCCAGGATGATATGCCCTGCAGGGCGTCCTGATATTTCTGTTGGAATTCCAGAGCTCGATCAAGTCGCACCTGTCTGTCCTCCACCTGAGTCTGTAACTGACCCCAGAGGTTACTCAGCTCAGCCAGGTTCTGGCGGACATCTTTCAGCTGACCACTGGTCTCTGTCGCCGGCAGCCAACTGGAAAAGCCTCTACCACCATCCTGTAGAAGAATGGAACATAGTTAAGGGAATGGTGATAGCGTACCAAGGAAGGGAAATAACCCTAATTTTCACCAGAAAAGGGAGACAACTTCATGATATATCCTAATGAAGAGAGATATTGATACTTACCATTGAGTCTTTCTTGTTGAGCATGTCTGTAAGACTCTGTTTCCGCTCTGCGAGTTCTGAACTGATTTCCTGCCATCGCTGTTTGAGATCCTCCTCGTTGATGGCTGTGAGGTCGGGTGGAGGTTGGTGAGAGTATCGTGTATCTTGACCAGCAGCAGCATCACTGGAGATCTGTCGCACCAACTGACGGTGCTCAAGCAGGTCTGATTTCAGCTTCTACAATAGAAACATTTCTACAGATTTAGACTTGTGTCTGGTAAATAGGTATAATTAAACAATAACATAATCCCCGACAATTTAAAATCAATTTATTCTGTTGCCATTGATATTAAATAATGACTCTCTGAAAACATAAGTGGTGACTTATTTCAGTCAGCTCTCTAATGTATCTTAAGCCAAGGCTGTTTTGAGGAGTTTGAGTGAGAACTCCATGCGAACGTGAAGTTTTTCTGATCTCATGTGAAATATCAACTGCAAACTCAATCTCCCCTAATGGGATGTCAAGTAAACTGCATATTTCCTTGATTTTAGTTAATATCAAGTAAAGACAATTGTTTACCTGTTGTAGATCTAGTTGGTCTACACCAATCAGGAGAGGCTCTACATGGGTGGGTGCCATTGTCATCTGCTTTGTATCTGTCACCCACTGCTGAAGCTTCTTCAAATTATTTTCATATTCATCCATTTCTTTCTTCCTTCTTTCACTCTCTTTAATAGCTGAGCGAAGAGGTGCCTGTTTCTCTATTGAAGCCAGCTTGAGGTTGCCTAGCTCCGTCTGGAGGTTAGTCAGCTGAGACTTGAGTTTCTCAGCATTGGCTGGAGTCTCCATATCACAGAGGTTATCACATTGTACGGCAAGGTCAGAAATTGTCTGTAGCTTATCGTTGATTTCATCTTGTAATGACTGAAACAACAAATATATATAATTAACTGGCACCTCCATTTATAAAGACCACCTAAGGACCAAAGGGAAAATTATCGTTATAGCAAAATGGCTATGGGTTAAAATTTGGAACCTTTAGAAAGTGGTCTTATTAAGCAAGTGGTATGCTGATGTGTATTTGAATGTGATTGGTTGGGTTTATTTTAACAACGACATGCTAGTTGTTGTAGAATCCAAAAATTGACAGGTTGACAAAGGTCAAATATTGTAGTTAATGTTATAGAATCAAGTGTACGAATATCTACCTGGTTTTCATGAAGGTTGTGTTTGAGAGAGTCAACAGCATCGGAGGGGAGAGGTGTCGTTGACTGTCGAATTTTCATCTCATCCAGCCAGGCCTCCAACTCTTTCACCCTTTTCTTGTAAGCATTCAGGGCGATGTTGTGTTTCTCCTTGTCCTTTACAGCACTCTGCGGTAAGACACACAATCATCAGACTAACAGAGGCCATATAAGATTGATCAGAGTAACATATGTTAGTGTAAAGTTACAGATGAATTGGTTTTGTAAATGCCACTACATTCATATGAAATCGTATAGGACGTGACGGAACGCAACATTATCAACATATGTAGCATTTCATGCCCAACCATTTCATTGTGGTGATAACAAACTAAATGTAAAAAGTAATTTAGAACAGTCAATTAGAAAATTCATCATTCAGCACTGGAAAAATCACTGAAATAAGGTTTGTTTCTTCACTTTTTTCAAAGACATTAACAAAGTCTCAGAGGAACACAAATATCTAAAACATTTTCTGATGTCATTTTAGCAGAACATTATATATACCTGGAGTTGTCTGCCCTTGTTATCGGCCATGGCCTGTAGGCTTTCTACCCTGTCTGAGAGCATGGTTAGAGTGGCCTGCATAGCCTTGTATCCCTCGGGATCTGACATCTCCACGATCTGTCGTCCTCGCTCCTTCACCCTTGTGATGTCCTCTTTGATCGCTTCAATATCCTGGAGCACCTCCTGTGTGAAAAACAAGAATAAATATTTTATTTCTTACCAAATACTTATTGCAATGTATCAGTCATTCATCTATAAATAAGCCACTGTTTTCAAATAACTTATTTCCCAAACCATGGAACCATACCGAAAAAGCCTTTTTTGATTTAAGTGGTACCCCTTTCTCCATAATAAGTCACTTTCCCAGTATGAATCCCTTTACCAAAATAATCTTCATAATTTTAGCAAAACCGCAATTTGAAAACTATGGTTAAATGAGTTAGCACTCACAATAAGTAAATATGATTGTAAAACTAGGAAAAGCGTCTTAGTTACATAGGAGAAAAGATTTGTATCATCAATGAAATAGCTTTCCTAGCATATGTATTCCAATTTCTTGTTGTTTGTAGAACCTTCTTCAAAATAATTCATTTGAAAAAAAAAACAAACCCAGACACACATACTTTGATTATAACATTTAAAAAAAAATGATTTCCTGGTTGATGATGCTTTTCCTTTTTGCTTTCTCCATTATTTTATTTTTTATGTGTTAAAGATTTCAGGATTTTTTTTCTATTGATTATAATTTTACAGGTTTAATTGTTTTTGCAATTTGAATTTGTACCAATTTTTATTTGATGTGACATGATTTTATTTCTAGGTTAGAATCAACAATCTATTGTTTGTTGGTTTAATGAATTAAAGTATTATAAATATTTGATATAAATATCAATGAGAGAGAAAACAATGATCTATTGTTTACTGTGATGAGATTTGGCTATATTGATCCATACATTGTATCCTAACAGGACAATATATAATACAGCACTATCAACCCTGACACTATATCACATATAGGACCTACTACTTAAATATTCGATAATTAATATTTGATGAAAACTCGAATAGCATCACGGAAATCTACACTTGATTTTAGGATAAATAAAGGAAAATCAATATCTATCCATCAGGAGAAAACAAACAAATTGTCTCAGTCATAAGTTCTAAAGGAAAACGAGCCAATTCTCGTACAAGTTTGGACTTGACTTTCACTTTAGTAATACATTGTACAGGTATCAGTCAAATACCTTTTATACACAACAGAAAATCTTTAAAATGCTATCGTACATTCCATACAGTTTGAAGGTTAAATGTTTTCATCCATAAACTAAGAATACAGGTACGTGACTTCAGGATTTTTAAATTTTAAAATTACTTTGGCTGATTATTTTGGAAACATTTTATTTAGATTTCATTGTGCAGCAGAATATTTAAATGGCAGCTGAGTAGATATGAGGGCCAATACACAATCTTGGTACTGGGGGTATATTTGTAACTAGGTCTGGCCTTTTATAGTCTTCACACAGACCACTCTACCTAGTCCTATAAATTGTACAGCCATTAACTCTACAGATAATGAGTCTGATTACAGTGATATAACATCATTGTGGTCAAAGGCAATTCACTAATGTATTCATACCCTGACCAGGCCAACCTCTCTATAGCCTGAGAGCTTTTCTTCTGTAGAATCCGTACATTCTTTTATTGATACATATAGATGAATATTTCCTCTTTAATTCATCTTGGTCTAAACTTTAAATGTTTGAAATAAATGTGTTTCAATCTGACTTAAGGTAAGGCCAAACTGATTTAATTATTTGTGCATTGCCTATGGGTGATTAGGATACATGTAATGCAAGTTATTGGTAAGGATAAGGTTCACAGTGACCTTACACTTATATAAAGCAAGTATACAACAAGTTTTATCAATTGAGATATCTTGTGTGTGAAATTTATGAATTTATTACAGGCACCAGAACTAGCTCTAATACAATATATCTGTCTTTACTCAAAGGTCATCAATTATCATGACAAGTAAAAGAACTCCAAAAGGGGTATATAGCATAAGTATAAATATATATTTTGTTTCATAGCCCCTCTAGACACATTGCTGACAATTAAAAGGCAATATTTCAGGAACCTCTCCTTAGTTAACGAAAGAATAGAAGGTTTGGAACCTAATTAAGAATTGTAAACATATGTATAGATTCACAATGTGACTTACTCGGTAATCGTTCAGCTGACGGTCAAGATCGGTCAAACTTGATGGAAATCCTTTATTTAGACGTAGATGAGCACGCTCCATCTTTGCCGTTACGTCCTGAACACACTGCTGGTAACGTTCCTGTTTGTGGAGCGCATGTTGAAGTTCCTGTTCTCTCACACCGAGCTGTTTGGGAAGAGGTTTAGATACATTAGCACCAGTTGGCACCTTTTTAGTGTTATTAACAACCGTTGTCTTGGTAAAATTTGTCGAGGTTGGCCGTGGCCCCTCTTTGGTCAGTGCAGAGTTTGTCCCGAGTTTGGTTGGTGCTGAGTATGACCCTAGTTTAACGGTCAGAGGGGTTGACCTCGGCCTAAACGATCGTGGCTGTATCATTGTTGAATTAATCAGTGAATAATCCTAGGGCATACTTATGTAGTATTCAAACTAAGACCAATCATCAGGAACTGATAATGCTGCAAACACTCAGAGAACCACACATATTTACACACCGATGGCTGTCAGCCAAAACCTTTACCTATCACTGAATATACCTGGTATATAACTCTTACACACACACTGTCACCTGCTGGCTACACCTGTAGCCACAAAAATAAGATGGAAATGTCACATGTTTTTTCCAATCACACAACATGTATAGCATGTCTGAGTAAAAAGGCATAAGACTGTCATAAATCGGCACCAAACTTAATAACACAGTTTTTATACATCATCTTATTATTGGTCCAGTAATTCAAACTTGAGCATGTTTCTGATCTCATAAAGCAATAAATCCTATATACCTCCTAATAACATACTCCAATGATGTTTACAGAAAGTCCTTCAAATAAAATCGTCCAGAAAAAGAAATCAGAATTCCTAACAATGTGAACTATTTAACGCCCCTGTGATGGGTTAAAGATCAATATCTAATCCACACCATTACACAGACTCAGCAAAAATGTCTCCGGCCATTTTATCGATGGTATTAGTAACTCCATCTATTCACTTGTGTGATTGGGTTCATTGAAAATTCTGTCCGACTAGTATGCGACACCTGAAGCGTGTCCTTGTAGGATTCCGTTATATATATACCCCTAACACGGAACAATTTATTGCCCATTCCGTTTCCACTACAGTTCACTTTTCATAGTGTAGTAAATGCCAACAAATTTGAAGGTGAAAATTGACATTTCTAAAATTTGGTTTCAGAAAATAAATTTGTAGGCAATACCTTAACAAGTTTATCAGCAAATTATGTATCAATTCATAACCTTATATCTTGAAAAAAACACAATGTGCTGAGACTGAAACATTTTAATGACCCAGTAATTACCAATAAAATTCCTCATCAAACAAGCTAGGCCTTGTAAGAAGTAAAATAAACTACGATCATAGATTTAGGACATCTATTGTAGAGCTGGATGGGTCCAGTGAAATTGAAAGGTATAACAGCTATATATACAAGGCTTAATAATTTATCAACTAAAAACCATTGAATGAAATCAATAAAATATTCAATGATGCAGAAATAATTTCAGGAGAAATATTTACACAGGATTCACACAGGGCAATCTGGCGTGACTTCGGTTGGAGGTTAAATACATAGGGTACACTTCTAATTAATGAAAATATTTTGTTCCGTGGTGCGATGAAGCAGGTAACATTCCTGACAGAAGGTTTAAGAGTTAAATCATTACAGGTTGTGAATCTTTAAATAGCGAATCTAAATGACCTGACAACCAGGTACATATGTAGACTATATTGCATTTATCGTCATGTTAGTTTTATCTTAAAACCAAATTTCACAAATCAAAACTTCAGCAAAAGAGTTAATTAGTATGAAAAAGTCAAAACTTCAAACAGTTTTTTTTTTATACAACACTTTTTCAATCAAACAAAATTTTACCAGGAAAATACAGCCAGCTAAAGTAGGTTAGATATTAAATGTGGAAATAATTTGCGTTGTTTTCCATGAGATTGGTTTTGGGGGACAGAAAGTGATGGCTTAATCTGTCTCTGAAGGCGAATTAGAATGTACGGATATGCATTTTATGAGATATTAATTATGACTTAAACATCATAATTGTGAATTTTATTTTTTGTTGGCAATCACCAGGATGCTCGAGGGATAGTTGGCAAATGATTATATGAAGATCACCTCTAACGATAGTATAAAGCAATATCTGTCCCAATTTATACTGTAACAAAGTTATGGGTGTTGGTCCCCTGTAAGTTCAAATCTTTTAAAGATATTCTAAAAACACATTGACAAAACGCAAATTGAAGTGTTTGTTTGTTTTTGTACAAAATTTCTCTTTTACCATATCCCAGAAAATTTCCTGACTGCTATAGCAACATTATGTGAACAAAGGGACACAACCCAATCTTTAAGGGGATAAAAAACAACATTCACAAATGGTACCATGTAGCAATCTTTGGATTTAACCTGTTTTATTTTTTAACCATACAAGCCAAGCCTTGGATTTAGAGAAAAGCTGGAACATATATCCTAGAAATGACAGGAACACTTATAATTATTCCCCTTTCTATAAATCCATGTCTTCAGGAAAATCAATGAAAAACAATGAGGTACATGGATGGGAGTGGTTAAAGGACTTAGGGACATGAGTACTTATTAGCTCAAATATGCACTGTCAGAGTTATGATACAAGTAACATAATGATAACTAAAATTAATCTATTTACGTATTTTGTGGCAATAGGAGATGATTTGAAGTGTCGTTTACTATTTCAAGATATGATTTTCTTATGATGATATATTGTATTGATTTAGCTATACATATTGGCATACATATGCATAAAATGTTTATATATATAATAGCATAAACTCCAGCATAAAATCATGCAGAAGTGAGCATTCAAATACACAGTCACTCAGTGGCAGCAGTAAAGCATAGTGAAATACTGCTATATTTCCTGATACTAAAAGATTTTTGATTGGTCACTGCTTAATTATTTTTGATTGGTCTAAATGATCCCCTTGAGCCTACCTGCTGCTGTAAGCAGTTCCATGATTGGTTGAGCTGAGCTAGCCGTGTGTCCTGGCCTCTATGGCCAAGCGGACGCTGCTGTTGAGTTTTGGAGCGAGAGAGCTTTGATCCAAAAGATGCACTTCTCTCTCTTGGTTCTAGCTCTGTGGGCTGTAGTAAGTTTGGCACACTGGCAGATATGTCCTGGTAAGCGTTAGAACAAATGTCAAAGGTCAACTTTATTACACAAAAGGTCAAAGTTTAACCTTAATTAATACAAGCTATAATTATAACAATAAGCAAAATAACTATAAGCATCATAGCTACAAATCAATCCATTTCCCCGATATTCATCCTAAATAATTGTATTAGTGTCAATTTAAAGACATATTGTTTGAATATTTTCCAGAGCAGTAACAATTAAAGATGCTCCACCGCCGACAGTGCATAAATGACATTCATCATTTGAACAATAATTGGTATTTAATCGTGTATATATATGTCTAATTAACACAAAAAATAATATAAAATAATTTGTCTTGCCTTTGGCGCATGTGCAATCAGTACTTCATTCTATATAGGATATAGTGCCACAGATTTTTTTCGGGATGCAATTAATTATTTTTCATATTTTTAACTTGAAGTAAAATTAGAAGCTCAAACTTTTCAATGGCGGTAATGGTGTAAAGTAAGTAACTTTTGTAACTGAAGAAAAATACTAAATCGTCTGCTCCTGTTTTGATAGTGAAAAAAATACCATTTCTCAGTGGTGGAGCATCTTTAATTATCAATTTTTATCCTATCTTCAAATTCTTGATTTTCTGTGCGACTTAAAAAATGAATTGTTTGTAGCAAGTGCCTAGTTATTATGTTACATTGCTTAGCCCATTCAACAAGTTAATCTAGCACATCAAACACAAAAATATTCCCAATCACCAAAAACAAACACAATCACAAAAAAAACCACATGGACACGACACACAAACACAATCAGCAAAACATGAACACTATCACCACACTGATCTACCAACACCTATATAGGCAAACCTACTTCAAGGTCATGCAATGCTCCCTAAACATATCACAAAAATATCAAATATGAATAAAATAGGACAAATTGGAAAGGGGTGTAAAGAGTGGAGGTATCAAATAAAAAAAAAATGCAAAAACATTTTCATAGCACAATGTAATGCTATATTTACAGAGTCTAGAATTAATTTTGAAACAAAGCTTTTTTGCATGCTTAGATTTGTGCAAATCATACAAAGAGATATTGAAGAAAATGAACCAAACACTAACATGCAAAGTAGATTTCTCAATACGACTAAAAATAACCTATTCTAAAATGTTACATAATTGAATGATCACTTATTTATTACAACGGCAGTATAGCAAAAAATGCAACAGGAAACAATTGCCATTTTCACCATGGTTGTGACCTATATCAACTACCCTCAATGTAGCAATACTTTTGGTTACCGTTTTCACATTTACCATGTTAATTACCTAAATTATAGAATAAATATTTCACAAACATGAATGAAGCATAATTAGATTTTGATAGGATGATAGTTATTTGATATTAGTTTACAAATAATTACCATTTCGGAGTACGGAACCAGAGGAATTAACTTTGGTTTCTTCCATTCCCGAGGACTGGCCTGTATGCTAGAGGCAGGGGAGAGAGAACGCATGGACAAAGGTCGGTACCGCTGGTGGTACCTGTCGTCTGAGGGGTGGGACCTCCGCGGGGAGGAGGATCGGTCCCTCCACGGAGAGGACTGGCGGTCAGTAGAACGAATACTACTTGACCCCTGTTCAGGATCATCATGCTTTGACCAGTATGATAAATCCAATTTCATTTCATGCTGTGGAGCGGGTGGTCTCCCCTGACGTTCAGAGTGTACTTGAGGTACATACATTGGCTCCAGACTTTCATCTAAAAGTATATCTGTGTCATCGGAGCGAGCCGAGAGACTGTTGGCACTATCCATGCCTGGCCGATCACTTGACCTATGACCTAATTTATCTCTACCCGAACGGCCTGATCTTAGTGTAGAATTCGAAAAATCAACATCCGAAAAAGTCTGAGGGGTCGCATCGAAAGAAGTCATAGGTGACATTGAAACACCACTATCATGGGCTGCACTAGACTCTGGCCGAACTGACACTTTGAGTGACGACATAGTCGACGGATAATATCCAAGCTCACAAAGTTTTTCCGCAGTGTCTGGGCCAATCAGAAGACTCCGTTCAGTTAGTGCTCGACTTTTTTCGTTAATGTCATTAACTTTAGCTTGGTGAGTTTTAATTTTACTGGCAAGGGCCTGAAAACAAGTGAAATGTAAGCACATGCATGGAATTATCAGCGTATCAATCACTTGCTAAAAATAGACCACATGCATAATTAAACCTAATTTCTAACTCAGAACGAAAATATCATGACAATTTTATTCTTACATTGAAAGTGAGTAAAAGATAGAAACTATTACATGCATGCAGTCTAAATTGCGTAGTACTTTTCATTTGAAAATAAAAATTACACAGATTTTTTGAAAATGCAAATTTTTAAAAAATGAAAAGTTTACAAAACAATGATGTGAACTCAAAGATTTATTATCGTGAAAGGGAAAGTAAGAAAAAAAAAGAAAAAAAAAGGAAGATTATTTTGATTAATTGAAATGAATTGTAATGATTTTTTGGTGACCGATATAAGTGTAATGTTGCAATGCAGACATAATGCAGATGGAAATTAGAAAAAGTGAATTAAAATGCTGAATAAATGTTTAATTTGTTTAATTGTCCAGATGAATGATAATTTTCTGAGTGTTAATTAACATAGAACAGAATTAAAAAACACAAATTTTATCCAATTATGATGTTGTATTACTTAAAGTGAAAAGAAAATAGGACCATTAATTTAACTCCTACCATGGGCATATATAGTTAATTACTGAAATATGAAATTCAAAATGTTTAAGAAAAAATAAACTTCAATCAAATGGTAATATTTGGGTTCCTTTGTATTACAGAATCGAAGATGTCTACTGAGTAAATGAATGTATCTGCAGTCACATCTTGTTCTAATCTATAGAATACCAGATATTGAGCTGTCCCCATTAAAATGGAAGTACCAGGGGCCTGAGAGTTAGGGTTACAAAATATCTCTAGTTATTGTCAGCCAGGACTCCAATTTAAGATGTAATTTTAACACTATATTAACCCTTCACATGGCAGTGGGTACTTCTCAAGAGGCTGAGAAATACAGGTCTGTACTGTTGTTGTAGACTTAGTGGGGGTTAATGAAAAATTTGGATATTATCAACGTCATCTTACAAGATGAGGCTAGTGTGAGTTTCCCATTAACTTTGAGATAAAAAGATGTTGCTTCATCAGTAATGCCCACCCTAGATCCTTATAACAGAAAGTTTATAGATGGAACCATGTTGCATATGGAGGTCGAGATAATTAGGTTAGTATGAAAAGACCAATTAAGTAGTCTTCTAAATAACTAGATACCAGGTATACCATTGATTGAAGTTTAATTTCATTACTTACGATTTCATAATTCAGAAATTAACTATCAGAAAAGAGATCTATCAAGTATATAAATTTATGACGAGTCCTGACAAGGTCAAGGGGTCAGGGGTCACCAGAGCTAACAGAGAACCAAACATAATGTACCCCAAAATTCTCTTTTGGGAATCTCTAAGACACTTCAATCACAAGCTGTACAGAATCTCCTTGACTACCCACACAACACACAAAGGAGTTTCCTTAGCAACCAGGTAAACTATACCTCCAGCACTGAAAAGTTCATACTCTTTTCGTGCTTCTCTAATTTGCTATGTGCATCAGAAATCTGTCTATACAGGAGCTAATTAACTGATTGAGACCAAGCATCTAAATGAAGCAGAAGCAAAGAATACCGATTCCCAGCATGCAATTCTAAATATTAGTCTATGAAATCTGATATTGCTTTGATCAGAAACAGTTGCATGACACCCAAATTATGAAAAATTGTCTACGTTTATAATTTTTTAACAACTTTTCAACTGGTTCTGATGGAAGCAATCTAAATCAACAAGAAAATTTTAAAATGACTCTACACAGTGTTTAAATTTCACAGTTTAGATTTTGGAGAAATTTCAAGGCTTTTATAAATACACCAATTAATCAGCCCATCAATCTGTTTAAGTTTCTGTGAATTTAAACACTGAATCTATGTTGTTAGGTGTTAGAGACAATATGTTATTAGTTATGTATGACATGATTATATACATGGTTATAACAGATAATGCAATATATGATGAACAATGTATAACCTTATAAGTACCAACATGTTCATTAACAAGATAAATGAAGCATATTTTTAAAATATGAAAATCTAGCTTTCAATGTGTAACATGTAATGATAAAAATTGTTAAAATATTATGATACAAATAGAGACACTTCATCCAGTATATTACTTGCACCTGAGCACCTCTAATACAAATTCAAAGATTCTGCAAAATGGCATTTTGAGCAAAATATAACCTGCCCATTTGATTATTACTGTAACGTCAATAGAGATTAAGGCCCATATTGGGCTGTAATCACTTAAAGCCTGATACAGCATCTTTACAACGATGAGGTGGAATATTGTATAAAATATATTCTAAAGTTGAGATGATCTTTTCATGAATGATGATAAATATTAATCAGGGGAGAAAACTATGGTGTTAAGGGGAGATAAATTAGATGTAGAGGGGAGATAACTAGTGTTCAGAGGGTAGAATAATTAGTGAAGGATGGAGCATTTTTGCTATATTATATGTATCACTAAAGGTAGTATATGTTGTTTGCCTATACTAATGGGTATCAACATGGGTTGCCTATATGTTAATAAGACATTAAATAATCAAATAGAAATATACCATTTTTGGAAGTATATCACTATTACGATGCTTAAAATGCTATATTTTCAGGAATAAACTTCATGAGAGCTTAAATGTTGTTTTTCATTCTGTCTAAGCTTTAATTTATCTCTAGACAAGTTTAATGACATCATTTTTGTATAGTTTGGTCAAATCTAAACTAGAATCCTTTGATCATCAATGGTGGAGACAAATGATGGCGCTATTCTACTTAACATAGATGATGAAGTTAGATCAAGGGAAAGGAAATCTAAAAACAAAGAATCAAGTACTATTCTTGTTTTATATGTATAATAAAAGGTTTGAGAAATTCTTAACTAAGATAGACACACAAAGGCCTAAGGAAAATTATAAAGAGTCTCTCATTAAGTAGAAGTGACTAGAATCTATATTTGTGTAGGGTGCAAAAAACTATGAATATTAGAGTGATAATATTAAGAACCTATGAATATACATGAGAGTAAGAGACTGATTGTGAGGACCACTTGTGTGTGTGATGTGGGCGTGTCAGTGGGCGGTGCCTGTGAATGATTAGCCTTAGAATACATACATTATGTTCCGCAATCTGCTTTTTAAGGGAGTTGACATCCGAGGGATTGACAGGTGATGCAAGTAGTTTGTCCTGGGCTTCATTGATGGCGGCGGTCAGCGTCTGTAGGTCACCCTCGTACTGTTCCTGTTGGACGACAGCTTCTCTCAGTGTGGCACACTGTTCTCGTGCCATAGCCTGTAGTTGGTTTATTTCCTTGGCGAGTTTGTCTGTCGTTCCTGTGGGTTGATCTGTATCAGCGTGCTGGAGCTCTTCCTGTTTCTGTAACACCAGGAGTGCCTTCCCCTTGTTGCTCTCGATCTCCTCTACCAGTTTCTATTAAGACAAGAAAGGTATTTAGACCAACTCGGAAGATAAGTTTAAAACTAGAGCATCTCAGTAAGAAAATCATGGCCTAACCTCCATGAAGCTGACCTTCTACTAATCTGTCGACTGTCAATGAATATCTAGTGCTTAATAACGATATTTTTCTTACTTCTTTGATGCTCAATTTCCATCAAAATTTTAAGTTCAGAATTTTTTGAGTTAAAGAAAATTGATAAATTCAGAGGCAGGTCTACTAATCTTCTTACTAGGGACTACTAGTGTCTTACCTCTTGCAAAGCAAGCTGATCTTTGAGGGTCAACGAGGCATCCCTCATGGTCATCTGTGCCCTTGTATTGTCCATCCATTGTCGTAGGCTGGCCAGTTCTGTCTCAAAATCTTCCATTTCTTCTGTTGCGTCCTCTATCTTACTAAGTTTGTCAGAGGCATCTGTCTGCAGGTTGTACATGCGCTGGTTCAGCTGCTGAAGTTGTTCACGACTCGATGAGGAGTCGCACACCTCTTCCATCTGTTTAGACAGGGAGTTAAGGTGTGCCATGCGACCTTGGTTGTGGTCAAGGTCGCGTGCTAGTCTCTGCAACAAAGAACGTTATGACATTTTAATTTCTGATTTGCACTCTAACATGTTGTAGAACATTATACTTATTCATCATGCAGATACCTTTTTTTTTCACATGCTTGTGAGTGAAACATTCCTACAAGAGCAAATAACATTAGCCAGTACATAAGTTAATGATATATCTTGTTTTAGAGGAAAAACTACCCCAAGATAAAGATCATGAGGTATAACAAACCCAACCTAACATTGGTGGACGACACTTAGGGATGTTTGACCAGTATGCAATATCACCACCCAAACAAATCAACAGAAATGTTCCTCAGAAATTTACTTCAGACAAAATACCTTGTTACATTTTAACTCCAGATCATTTTCACTCAATGAAATATCAAGTATTTCGTTTATAATTTCCACTATCTGTACATCGTCCTTCATCTCTACAGCTCCAGTTTGATAATTCACAGTCTTCTCTTGTATAAAGGGACATCACAGACAATGATATTGTACTAGTGTTCAAATTAGCCAAGGTCTAGGAAATACATTTAGGATTATAATCAGAGTACACAGACATTTATAATCTGTTCGCTGGCTATAGAAACCATATTATACAAAGTTATAAGGAAAGGGGATTTTGTTTTCTATCCAATATGTTGTTCTATTATATAATAAGATTAATTTAGTCTGGATTGCATACCAGATGCTTGTGCCATGTATGACGGATATATCACAACCTTTATCAGCAATAAACCTACATCCTATGAGATTGTACAATGTATGTTGGGGAATCCTACGTGATTGCACAATGTATGTTGGGGAATCCTACGTGATTGTAAAATGTATGTTGGGGAATCCTACGTGATTGTACAATGTATGTTGGGGAATCCTACGTGATTGTACAATGTATGTTGGGGAATCCTACGTGATTGTACAATGTATGTTGGGGAATCCTACGTGATTGTACAATGTATGTTGGGGAATCCTATGTGATTGTACAATGTATGTTGGGGAATCCTACGTGATTGTACAATGTATGTTGGGGAATCCTATGTGATTGTACAATGTATGTTGGGGAATCCTACGTGATTGTACAATGTATGTTGGGGAATCCTACGTGATTGTACAATGTATGTTGGGGAATCCTACGTGATTGTACAATGTATGTTGGGGAATCCTACGTGATTGTACAAGTTGTTGGGGAATCTACGTGATTGTACAATCTGTTGTCATATGTGGGAATCCTACGTGATTGTACATGTATTGACTACGTGTTTACAATGTATGTTGGGAATCTACTGATTGTACAATGTATGTTGGGGAATCCTAGTGATTGTACGTTGTAATGTATGTTGGGGAATCCTATGTGATTTAATGTATGTGGGAATCCTAGTGATTGTACAATGTATGTTGGGGAATCCTATGTGATTTTAATGTATGTTGGGAATCTATGTGATTTTAATGTATGTTGGGGAATCCTACGTGATTGTACAATGTATGTTGGGGAATCCTAGTGATTGTACATGTATGTTGGGGAATCCTACGTGATTGTACAATGTATGTTGGGGAATCCTACTGATTGTACAATGTATGTTGGGGAATCCATTGTAATTTGTTGGGATCAGTATTATGTATGTTGGGAATCCTAGTGATTGTACAATGTATGTTGGGGAATCCTACGTGATTGTACAATGTATGTTGGGGGAATCCTACGTGATTGTACAATGTATGTTGGGGAATCCTACGTGATTGTACAATGTATGTTGGGGAATCCTACGTGATTGTACAATGTATGTTGGGGAATCCTACGTGATTGTACAATGTATGTTGGGGAATCCTACGTGATTGTACAATGTATGTTGGGGAATCCTACGTGATTGTACAATGTATGTTGGGGAATCCTACGTGATTGTACAATGTATGTTGGGGAATCCTACGTGATTGTACAATGTATGTTGGGGAATCCTATGTGATTGTACAATGTATGTTGGGGAATCCTACGTGATTGTACAATGTATGTTGGGGAATCCTATGTGATTGTACAATGTATGTTGGGGAATCCTACGTGATTGTACAATGTATGTTGGGGAATCGTCTGGTTAATCTTATAGAACACAACATCATAACAAAGGCCCTAGCTTCTGTGTTAACATCAAGATAATTTTAGATAATAGATATTTAAACTTGAGAATCCACTTTAATCTTGACAGAATATCTCAATGCTAAGTAATTGTTGAAGGTAGAATTTTGCATTTAAATCTACTCACTTGCTGTTTACATACCTAGACTATATTGAACTTTATCTTTTATTAGTTCACTAAGAACCTTTAAAGGATCCTTATATACACACCCCGCCCATCTAGACTACAAATCAATTTTACAACAATCGATCGAAAATCCAATTATGCACAATTTGAAATTATCTCAGATAGAATTTCTCCTCATTGCACACCTACATTTTTATGTAGAGGTAAAACATATCTCCGACTCAGTAATAATTGTACCGGTTGGTTCATTTTGAAATTTCTGAAGGTCACAGGAATCAGAAGATCGAATGTCGACAATCGACTGTCCACAAAATTTGGTTTCTGGAACGTCTTTGATCAAATGTTCACATTAATCTCCAATAGTATCACAAAATTAGTATTATCCAATTACATAAACACCAGAATATTGATAAAGTTTATCCACATATAAGTACAGGGTGTTGAAACACGATATGTTTAGACTTATATTCCAGTTCAGACCTCCAGCTTAATTGGGGTGTCTCCAAATTGGCAATAAAAATGTGATTTTTTTAAACTGATGATCGAGCAAAGTTATTTATGTTGTGACCTCTATTCCTTGATATTAGTGCCAAGTCCCTGTACAATGGGGGGTGACCACTGAGAACGTTTTATCATCCCGCTCCTATTGTCTGGATTACACAGTTCCAACATTTGACACACTTATTTATATAAACAGTAGCTGTGCCAAAATATTTCTGGTCTTGAGTCTATCTTTATTGTAGTACAACATTAAAATCATTCATGATCGAAGTCATGCGTTATGCTTAGCCAAGGTACTAAAACTGATAATGAAGTTCATTCATATGATCTTCTTAACACTTTGAAATTGTGTTTAAAGCAGAGGTGGGTGGATACAAATCTCATATGTTTATTAATAATATTAATGAATCCTCATAATATATCTTGCTGACGTTTTGCTTCTACATCCTTCAATGACTACCGATACAAATCAACATTCATATTTCTCATTTATTGTTCAATGAACTTTTTGCTATTCACATACACTGTACTAGATGTATCAATTTATATTCTACTCACCCAAAATGTCTTTTTGCTAATGAACATGAAAACCTACCCTATGTTGTTTAAGCTGCTCCCTCAGTTTGTCGAAGTGTCCATATTGAGGTTTAGTTTTGACCACAGACTCCGCTCCATCAAGCCACGTTCTCACTGCCTCAGCAACTTCATCAAATGCGTCAGACAGTTTCTCCGACGTAGCAAGTTTGTGAGCGTGCTCAGCTGATTTTGCCTGAAGAGCCAGCCACTGTCTATTGGTGTCGGCGAGAGCTTTCTGCACAATCTGTTTTTCTACCGAGTCTGGTGTGTGCTTTATTAAATCGCTACCTTTGGTACGTAATTTATCCAACACTTGCTTGAACTCAAAGAATTCATCTTGCAGAGCCTGTTAAATATAGTTAAAGAAAACTCTTACAAAATGAACTCAACTACATGTGCATAGTAAGATCTTTATAAAATCACTCCTAATTCCAACCATGAGCTCTAATTGTAAGTCAAAACAACTTTTAATTCAAACTTTTAGGATTTTATAAAACAGGTTTTGACAGGTAACATACTACAGGGTTACTTTTACCTATCTTGGTTTTAAGTTACAGGTATAGGTAAATATTGAATTCTCACCTTGTATTGTCAATACACAGTCGGAGAATTCAAAACTCAATTTGTAATTTCTGGTAACAGTTACACAGTGAACATACAAGGACAGATAATAGCAGACCTACAGCAGTACTCTGGGATATTTAACAGGGACGCAACTGGACTCATGTACACATAAACAAACAATGTTCTGGCTTTCCAAGACACAGGTAAACTATACTTCAAATGAAGAATGTTTTATGTCTATGACCAAAAGTTTCCTTCTAAAATTTTCAAAACCATGATGTTAAATTGTACTTCAGATAATGAAGCACCTTAAAACTCAAGACACATTTTATTTCAGATAATCTTATTTCTATACACAAAATTTCACTATAACCCCAATTTACTCTTCAAAACTCTTTAAATTCTATTAATAAATGAAAGTTTGATTTATTCAAGTATGATATTCCTGATTATTAGAATTTTGAAGTTATACTTTACTAACATAAAGACTTTTTACATACATACATACCAGATATCCTACAAACTGACACCCACACAGAGAAAAGTTTCCAAGTTAACAACTAAACCTGTCAGTCCTCTTGTCCACTATGTGTTACAATTGATACATTTTACCTGACAAACTTTGTCAATCACATCTGACCACAATTTAAAAGCTACCTGTTTACATACCGATAATACACCCCAATTGATTTCCAATCAATTTTCGAGTTTAAATAACGGAATATTCTGAACCGAACACTGTTTTCATTTACCTTAATCCCTGATAAAATTTCAGACAATATTTTTAAGATAAGTCCATAGCCAGGTCCTAGAGAATGCACAGGCTCCGAAAGTTTTGGAGAATTATCAAGAATACATGACAGTATTATAGTTTGGACATTAGTGTAGCCGAAGTATGTACATATCGATAGAAATCAGGGGGGCCCCAACAGCTGGGGTTTTAAAAGATCAAGAAGACTGTTTGCTAACATATATAGGTAAAATACACGCTAGCTCAAGCAGAAATATCAACAAACGTCAATAGAGCTGATCGTAGATAGTCGGCAAATAAACAAAGATCAGTGCTGTTATGTCTGTATAGTATCAGAGTGCAGAACTATTATTTTAATCCCTCTCTAGCTGATAATTGGTTCGGAGACATAAATGTAAATATACATACTTAACTTCATTTTGAACATTTATATGTTTAAATGATAAACTGGACCGGGGTCTTAAATAAGTCACATTTTTCACCTTCAACATTAAGATCACAATGACCTCACCACAGTTCCTTGTACAATGGGTAAAGTAAACTGAGAACTTTGTCACAATATCTTCAATAGCTTTAAAGCTGTTGTACATGTAGTTCAAACAGAAATTCATGAGAATTACCACAAGAAGAATTGTAGGGGAGACAAAGTATTAAATCTGACCCTTCCTCAGTGACAATATATATCAGATTCTTCTCCAGTCAGAATAGATATAATATTTAGCTGTTTGAGTCTTTAAGATATAAGATATTTCCTAAAATTGGTTCTTCCTTATAACAATAGTGGCTGTCTAGGAGATATTAAAGCACTCAGGACAGAGCATCAAGACAAGGAATAATTTGGGGTTTTTGTTGACAAAGAAAGATGTATTTAAACCTCTACTATATAAAGAACAAGCAAGAAAATCACAGATTCTTAAAGTGGCCCAGATCTTGTTGACAGATCAGTACCAAAATGCAATATGCACAACTAGGGCCCTAGGGGAGCCCACATATACAATTTTAGACAGATTGCTTTAGTACTTTCTGAGAAATAGCTGTAACAAGCTTCAACATTCGAAATCCAAGATGGTAGCCTGTCGGCCATCTTGTTCACTGATCGGTCCCAAAATGCAATATGCACAACTAGGGAAACCTGTACATGGAATTTGAGACAGATCCCTTAAGTATTTTCTGAGAAATAGCGGTAACAAACTTTTACTATCAAAATCCAAGATGGCAACCTGTCGGCCATCTTGTTGACCGATCAGTCCCAAAATGCAATATGCACAACTAGGGCCCTAGAGGAACCTACATGTGAAATTTGAGAAGGATCCCTTCAGTACTTTCTCAGAAATAGCGGTAACAAACTTTAACTATCAAAATCTAAGATGGCGGTCTGTCGGCCATCTGGTTCACCCATTGGTCCCAAAATGCAATATGCATAACTAGGGCCCTAGGGGAACCTACAAATGAAATTTGAGAAAGATCCCTTCAACCCTTTCTGAGAAATAGAGGTAACAAGAAATGTTAATGGACGGAAGGACGGATGGAAGGACGGACGGAAGGACGGCAGGAAGGACGAACGGACCATGGATGAAAAGCGATTTTAATAGCACACCGTCTGATGATGGTGGGCTAATAACACTAACAACAACTACAAGAAAAGACAAGAAAAAAACAAAAAGAAAAGCCAAGAGGAACAAGAACAGGAAAAACGAGATCTAATTGTGATGGCACCCCCAATCTCCACAGAGCCTAACTTGACAAGAGTGGCCTCCCCTGAATGATAAAGTGACATTGTTTAACAGGTAAATAAATTTTATTTCGCAGAAGAAAAATGCTTTTTGAAAAGTCACATCATTTAAAGTTAATATATTAGGCACAGCAATGTCTATAATTGTATTAGATTTGTGTTCTCAACCATGCTCCTTTTTGTTCAATTTTGACCAATTGCATGCCGTGGCAGCCATCTTGGTTCCTGGTCTGCAAAAGTTGCCCAAAAAAATGACCTCAAAATAGTTTTATGCTATAGTAACAATATGATCTATAACTTAAAAATACAACAAAAATGAACTTGGACCTAAGAGGGATCTTGGCGCCCACCTAAGAATGATCTTTGTCTGACAAAGGAAAGAGGGATCTTTTCTCTGCTTTTCAAGCTTTTACTACATATTACTACACATGAAATTTCAGAAAGATCCTTTGACTGCTTTCTGAGATATATAACGGTAACAAACTTTAATTATCAAAATCCTTGATAGCTACCTGTCGGCCATCTTGTTCACCGATCGGTCCTAAAATGCAATATGCACAACTACACCCCTAGAAGAACCTGCACATACAATTTGAGACAGATCCCTTCAGTATATTCTTAGACATAGCGGAAAAAAACTTCAATTGTCAAAATCCAAGATGGCGCTCTGTCGGCCATCTTGTTCACTGATCGGTACCAAAATGCAATTTGCATAACCAGGGACCTAGGGGAACCTGCACATGAAATTTGAGACAGATCCCTTCAGTACTTTCTAAGAAATAGTGGTAACAAGCTTCAATTATCAAAATCCAAGATGGCGTCCTGTCGGCCATCTTGTTCATCGATGGGTCTGAAAATGCAATATGCACAACTAGACCCCTAGGGAAACCTGCACATGCAATTTGATACAGATCCCTTGAGTACTTTCTGACAAATAGTGGTAACAAGCTTTAACTATCAAAATCCAAGATGGCGGCCTGTCGGCCATCTTGTTAATCAATCAGTCCCAAAATGCAATATGCACAACTAGGGTCCTAGGGGAACCTGTATATGAAATTTGAGAAAGATCCCTTCAGTACTTTTTGAGAAATAGCGGTAACAAACTTCAATTGTCAAAATCCAAGATGGCGGCCTGTCGGCCATCTTGTTAACCGATTGGTCCCAAAATGCAATATGCACAACTAGACCCCTAGGGATATCTGCACATGCAATTTGAGACAGATCCCTTCAGTACTTTCTAAGAAATAGCTGTAACAAAGTTCAATTGTCAAAATCCAAGATGGCGGCCTGTCGGCCATCTTGTTCATCGATCGGTCCCAAAATGCAATATGCACAACTAGGCCCCTAGGGGAACCTGCACATGCAATTTGAGACAGATCCCTTCAGTACTTTCTGAGAAATAGCGGTAACAAACTTCAATTGTCAAAATCCAAGATGGCTGCCTGTCGGCCATCTTGTTAACCGATTGGTCCCAAAATGCAATATGCACAACTAGGCCCCTAGGGGAACTTACATGTGAAATTTGAGAAAGATCCCTTCAGTACATTCTGAGAAATAGCGGTAACAAACTTTAACTATCAAAATCCAAGATGGCTGCCTGGCGGCCATTTTGTTGACCGATTGGTCCCAAAATACAATATGCACAACTAGGGCCCTAGGGGAACCTGCATATGAAATTTGAGAAACATCCCTTCAGTACTTTCTGAAAAATAGCGGTAACAAGAATTGTTAACGGACGGAAGGACGGAAGGACGGACGGACGGACGGACGGACGGACGGAAGGACGGACGGACGGACGACGGACCACGGACAAAAAGCGATTTGAATAGCCAACCATCTGTTGATGGTGGGCTAAAAATGAACTTGGACCTAAAACGAATCCCTGCTGACCAGTGAATAAAGGGAGATAACTCTTACTGGTTTTAGAAAATTTGAAGCAGTCACAAAATTTGTTTTTTTCACTCATAATTATGGTATTTTTCAGAATTTTTTTTTTAGAATCTGATTTAAACTACATATTGAAACCGATTCCAGGCAAATTGAACCAGCAGTTAAATATCTATAAGCAGTTCAATTTTGAACAATGAAAGGCTGTGGCGGCCATCTTGGATGCTGGTTGGAAAAAATGAAACTGGTTGACACATCTTCAAGTTACCAGAAATGACCTCACAAAATTTCATGGCAATCCGACTTATGGTTTTCGAGAAAATGGTAGGACAATGTCGCGGCACAAAAAGGAGAAGCAGAAGAGGAATAATAATAAGAAACAGAGCAAACCACAATAAGTTCCCCACTCCATATTGGGGGAACTTAATGAGAACAAGAATAGGAAGAATAATAACAAAAAGAACAAGAAAATAGAAGCTGAAGAAAAAAAGAGAAGCTAAAGAAAACAAGAAAAGTGAAGAAAACAAAAAGTGAAGAACAAGGAGAATAAATAAAGAACAAGTACAAAATACATGTAAATGTAAATGACATGTGAAGTTTCCTTACCTGATGTTTGCGCTGACTATCTGGAATGTTGATTATTCGCTCCTGTAAACGAAGCTCCGCCTCTCCGAGCCAAGCAGAGGCATCACGCAGTGCTGATGTCACTTCCTGTCGGTCTTCCTTGATATGTTGTAGCTCCTCCTCTTTAGCCTTCATTGCCATGCCAACATCAGCCTCAAGCTCTCGTAAACTTGCCATTTGCATTTTCATTTCCACTGGTATGTCTTTCCCCATGGTAGCGTACTTTGCTTCTTGAAGTTTACCCATGTGATGCATTTGGTCCATACGAATGGAAATCTCCTGTTCGAGCACCTATAAGAAACAAATTTAAAAAAAAATATCAATTATAATTAAAATATTTGTAGTTGTCTCCCCTTTAACTTTTTAAAAATAAAGGGTCAATGGCATCATTTTAGTGTTACCTCTGATAACATCTTTTTTATTTGATTTTTTTCTGTTTAGCATTTCCAACAGAGTAACAGTATAACTTCTGGAGTTATTTCCCTTTGGCACAGGACTGCCTTCTAATATACCTGATAACTGATCATGATCTGCACACACATACAAATATAAATTCACACCAACCATTTCTTATGACTCTAACTGCCAAGCTGTATACCTTTTGTTTCTCCATTTTCTCCATAACATCCGACACCTCCTTGCCGGGGTCCATGTGGGAGAGTTCCATTTTCGTTTCTGAAAGCCATGCCACCGTTTGGTCGGCCTCATTCTGGAAAGAGCTTCTATCATCAATTTCTTCCAAAATCATCGCTTCCTGTTCATTAGCTTGGTCAGTAATTCTGAAAGTAAAAACAGATTTCATTGTAATAAAGACCAATTCAATAATGAAATAAATACACAAATTGTCTTCAGTGATTAAATATAACTGTATATGACTCAACCAATAAAAGCCAAAGCCTCTATATGTCCATCCCCTTCTCTTAATAAGTATTTGCAATTTACAAATATAAGAGTTTGCTATCTTTTTTCTAAAACTGAAAATGATTTTGAAATAAACATGGATATTTTAGAGTCACCTTTGACATGTGAATATGTAATTGACTCTTTGTGGTTTTATGGAAAAGCAAAAGCCACAAGAATTGCAAGTGATTTTCATTATATGCAGTTCAAAGATTTTTGATAATTTATGACAACATTGATTCCTTAATTAGTTCCCACCTTATTTCTATAAACATCACTTCCAGTGACTGGCGGGGATTTATTTTGTCTAATTCTGTATGACTAATTTAGACAACTGACCTTTCGAGTTTCTCCAGCAAGGCCATGACCTGCTCTTGGTTCTGAACTTTGGCCTCAGCTGTGGGTAGATTCCTTTGTAAATTCTGGGCACTCTTCTTAAGTGCATCAATCTTTGGTCCCGAAATTTCCAATGTAGTACACAGACCCTAGGAAAAAATAAGTTAAAGTGTTAGTGGAACCTAAAAATACAGACATATTGTGCAAACAAAAATATGTATCTCCTCCTCTATTTGAAAATATAAAACTGGGTGAAAAATGACATCCCCTTGGCATATAGAGATAAAACAGATATTTCTGACCTCAGACGTTTACATCAATATAGCAAATATACATCTTTAAAGAGTGATTCAGTTCAATAGGTATCGCCAGATAAAAATTGTAGTATAACAAAGTCCCTCTTATTTGATATACCCTATTTTAGGCTGAATTCTAATCCTTGATTTTTGATAATTTGAAAATGTTTGATTGGCAAGAAAACAAAACAATACATTCGCACTACCTTTAGGATTTACCTAAAACCTCAGAACTGTATTCCTAAAAAATCAAAATATTTAATGCTAATTAAGACACATAGGTACCTTGGTATTGTTTAGCATCGTCACCAAGTCTTGTCCAGTGGCATTCTCCACATCTAGAACAGGAAGTGATTCGTCTGCTTCCTGTAGCATTGTCTCCACAGCGTAATAAAGTGTGTTGTACTCATCCCATTGAGCTCCAAGGTCCTGGGGTCAAAACAGATCAGGTCAGTTATACAACATGTCTATACTCTATTCTCAAGAGATCAATTTGGATATATCTTCAACTTAGCAAAATAAGAAGTTTCTCTTTCTTGCTAAATGATATATTGTGATTAGTAACTTTTAAGTTTTTGTTTCTGGCTGAGTGATATATTATATATGATGCCAATTATTAACATGATAAAGTGTGTTGAATAATTCTGCTTTTTTATCTTGAAAAGATATTAACTTTGATTGGTTCAATTAATACTGAATCAAAGAAAATATTCAGAAAAATCAATTTCTGAACCCTGACCTGCTGAGACAAAAAACAGTTGAAGTTCCTGACTTTGACTTTACCACACATTGAAAACCACTTACCTGCATGGTCATCTGTTTGTTTTCAGTTTGACAGACGAGATTGTTCCACCTGGCGTTGACCTCTGTGATCAGTTTATTCACCATCGCCCGACTGCTGGCGTTACCAGATTTCTCCAGCTCCCGAAATTTGTCGTTAAGGTCACTGATTGATGGTCTTATCTCATCAATCTTTGCAAGGAATTCCTGTGAGAAGACAAACATTCAGATGACTTTAGAAACATGAAATAATTAGAGAATGTCATTTTTTGAAATAGATTAGCATGTAGTACTAATAAATTCAACGATATGAATTCAAAATGAATTCCCAGAATTTGTGTTCAAAATAAGGAAAAATAATTTGATATTAAAAGTAATAAACAATCACATGAAACCACATAAAAAATTACAGATGGAATAAATAAACCAATGAAATAGCTCATTACAATGTACAGTAAATAGTTAACATTAGATTAGTCTGGTTACCTTGGTAGCGTTGGCCTGTTTGTGGATAGCCTCGGGCGTGGTGACTGGCATGTGTTCTAGTACAGCCCATTCATCCTCCATCTGATCTATCTGTTCTATCACACCGTACCCGTCCTCCTACACAACAGAATACAGACCAGTTAAACATCAACTGATGGAGGACAGTGTAACTCAGACCAGTTAAACATCAACTGATGGAGGACAGTGTAACTCACGTTAGTAACACATTGTATGCAATCTATGCATAATTGTATTTTACAAAATGTGAAAATATCATTTAACAAACTGTAATCCAATGTCATATATGAAATTGTACACACAAAAAATGTCATATGCAGAACAACAAAAGGCCTACAACATCTTGTGTACTTAAACTAATATGCTTATATATGTACAGAAAAACATTTACATAACTGTAACCATAACCTAGAAGGAAATCCAAGGGAGACAACTCTATAATCATACCTGGAAGGTGCGCCACTCATCAGCTTTGAGTTCCAAGAATTGTTGTTGTCGTGCCGATCCAGCCATCACATTGGCCAGTTTCTGGTTGGTGTTTTTCAGCATCTGACGTAGAGTTTCTCGATCGTTATTGTCGAGTGTCGGCAGGAGACGCTCAGACAGGTCCATTACCTGCTCCATCTCGTCTTGGCACATACTCGCCTCGGAAAAGTAGTCCTGGAATACAAATATAATTATTATCATCTTACAACAATTATGATAAAATTTATTCAAATGTAAGTAAATAACTGCTGGCATGAGCAGAAGACTGTCTTACTGTGCAGGAACTGGAGTACCCTGGAGAATCTCAGCATAGTCTGGAAGGTGAAGCTTGCATAAATTTTCTTGTTAGATATGGGAATCAAACAAACTCAGTCTATAATATTTTATTTTTTGGGTCTTGCTGTCCCTATATAACATGTAAGTGGTTATCCCATTGTCTTTATTTTCTTAAATCTAACCTTGATTGCAATTCGGGTCATAAACAAATTTTTGACCAATCTGAGAGATGTGACTGACCTTCTGTTCACTAAGTGTGTCATTGAGTGTGTCGTAATCAAGTCCATCATATCCAGAATCCAACATGTCTTCCGCTCCACTCAGCCATTCTGTGATCTGTTTCATCGACATTTGTAACTGCTCCCGGTCGGTCTTAGCTTCATCAAGGTACACTTCCTTTTTGTTGATAGCATTCTGGGAAATATACAGGGTGGATAAGGTAACATCAAGACTTCAGTAAAAGTGTCTTACCATAAGCTTCAAAATGCAGTATATTATGGTATTTGGTCTGTTGAAGGTTGGTGTACATACTACACGACAAAGAGTTACCTACCTTGATGGAATCCTCTAGAGTTTTAATCTGGTCCATTTTCTCAGCAACAGCTGGAGGTAGAGGCTCGTCCAGTTTCTGGTAAATGGCCATTTCTAATTGAGCTTTGTCTTTAACCATATCAAGTTTCTCCAGAGCTTCCTTAGACAATGCCTACCAACGAACATAAAACCATTGGTCATTCACCAAACACAGATGAACAAATCTTTTTAACTCATTCGGGAGTGAGATAATGAAGGGATCAAACCTCAATCCTAGGAATTTGATTATTGAACTAACAAACACAAGGGGTCCTGTAAAAGTACATGTAAATAAATGATGTGAATAATACTTTTCTTGTTTTCAGTTGACCATCTCATGCAAAAGATAATGAATTGAATTATTACCATGAATTAATGGTTTTATACCTGCAACATACAGTTGTTGTATGTATATATTTCAAGCCCCAGTAAAATTGTGATATCTTACCAAGCCTGAGAAGTGTGGAGAAATCATACCCTGGAACATTGCCTAGGGAAATGGGAGACAACTCTGGGAGACTACTCATTCCCAGTTTCATCAGTCTTACCTTGTGTTTATCCATGGCCTGATCCACTTTTATGGTGTCCATGTCGAGGGGGTTACAGGCAGCCAGAACGTCCTCCTTCTGTTCCAGCCACACGATCGCTGCCGATATAGTGTTCTCATATTCGTCTTTGTTACGCTGAAGCAGCTCACACTGTTTGGACTTCCTGTCAGCAGCTTTCTTCAGCTGTTCTAGTTCATCTCGTAATGTGTGGGACTCCTCGAAGACCTTTCTGGCATCCTCCGTTTTACTTTCAATGCTCAACTGTTGTGCTTTGTCACCCAGAACTGTGAGCATGGGTTCGGCCTTGGTAACTTTTTCCGAGACAGCCTGTACAAAATTAAAACAAAGTTATATGTACCATTAGATTATGTAACATTCCAATCTGAAAGTTATACCATAATTGCTGTTACTCTTGCAGTGGTTTGATTTTTTGGTTCCAGATGACAAAAAATATGATTTTTGGTTATTACCTTGAGTTTCTCGACCTTGACAGGAAGTGGTAGCCCCTGCTCCTCTATGTCCATCACTTCCTGTTTAAACTCGGCTGCCAAAGCCTGTATGCCAGCCTTCTGGTCGGCGTACTGTTGTCGTAGCGCCATGGCATGCTGACATTTACGGCACTGCTGTTCTACCTGGTCCTCCAGTAGTTCGTACTGTGCTGTGAGCTGGAGTATCTCATCTGCCTCCGAGTTTTGTCCCGTGTTCCTCAGTCTCTCTACAGCTTGGTTCAGCTGGGCTATGGCTGGTTGATAGGTAGCCATTTTTTCTCCAATGGTTTCATATTTGCGGAGTGAGTTTTCTGCGTCATCCACCGTGATACCGAGAGGTTTATTGGCCTGACGAAGGTCATCCTGTATGGCCACCAACATCTCCTGTGCTTTCTCGATTTCATCATGGACCTGGCTTCGTGTTGCTATGGCACTTTCTAGTGTTGCTAGGCGACCCTTCACTAAGGAATCCACCCTGAAATTGGCCAATTAGGTGTTTTGTTACTACCTTGTCAGCATTTTTCATTTACATTTTGCATGTTGCTACAGTTAGACTTAGGCAAGATCTTTCACAACAATTAAAGACTCAAAAACTATACCCAAAGGAGAAGAGATGACTGATAAACATAACGGACAGCGAGGATTATGAGAACTTACTTTTCATATCTGTCTGTTGTTGCTTTCATAGTCTGGTCCAGTCTGAATTTGTCTGGTTCATACAGGGATTGGTACAAGGTCTTACCACGGTCATTTATTTCTTTGATCAGAGATTCAAACATGTGGGATGTATTGTCAAGAGTCTGCAAAATAATATCATTATTACTAATTAATTAACAAAACTGTCATGATTACGGTAATATATAACTGTTGTGAGACCAACAAGACAATATAAATGCTTTTGTATTTTCTCAATTTTTTCAACATTTGGTCTCCTTTGACGTATTTTGAATTGCCATACCTTTGGACCTCTATAATATTACTTGTTATAGTCATTTAGTACTTCTAATAACTATATATATTCTTTGCCTTAATTGTTTCTCTCCTGATCTCCCTTGACCCCACTTGACCTCATCTGACTTCCCCTGACCTCACCTTACCTTCAATTATCTTCTATATTGTACAGTTTACACAAAGCTTCTAACATTCCTTGACCTCTTCGGATGTGGATGTCATGTTTGACTCCTCTGACCTCTATTAAACTTTCCTTAACTTTCTTAACCCATTTTAACCTTCTGTGACCTCCAATGACCTCTGCTGATCTCCTCTGACCTTTCCCGACCTCACTAAACCTTATATAATTTACCTTATATTGCTTGTACTGGTCATTCAGTACTTCTATTGCACAATCTACACATGGCTCCGTCCCACACTTCATCTCTGTTTCCTTGCACCAACGTTCCACTTTATGAACATCCTCTTCCATGACCTTCCGAGAACTTACACCATCCTTCAGACGACCTTGAGACTCCAACAGAAGGGACTTAAGGTCATCATATCTGGACTGCACATCTACAAAGTCAAACAGATTTACTGACATTATCATTGCTTTATAATCCAAAAGATTTCTAGAACTGCAAATTCATTCCCATGTTTAGGATACATTTTTAGATCATTTAAATACAGAATAAAATATGTATATCTTTTATAAATTATCATTATGATTTTTTTTTCTACATGTATGCAAATTTGATTGGAAAAAGTTATTATGCTTATTTGCTAAAACTGTCTGATTAAAAATACTGCATTTAAACTCACACTGCAATATGAGTAAGAATTTTTTGGTTATCAAATACATGTCTGAATAATACAATAGAAAAATGGTAAAACTCTTTAAAACTGTCATCATCATTAAGTTATTATCCCTTCAGCTAATAAAATCCACTAAAACATTACCATTAATTTAGCTGGTAAAAACCATTAAAATACTAACAATTAATGCCATAACAACCATTAAAATTAGGCTGACACAAACAATTAAATCTGTATCTATTAATTTTATAAGATTTTTTACCTAATCTACAGTTAAATCAATTTATGTTATTTGAATTTTTTTATTAAAATGTTCAATTTGTGAGAATTTTAAAAGCACATCCTTCCAATACTAGCATCCAGTTGATCACCATCTGTTTTTATTTTTAGGAGAAATCATGAAACTTAAACAGATTTTCTGTTTTACTTGGCAAAGTAATAATAACACTTTTATCAATTTTATAACAGAAACAAAACATGCCAATTATATGTTGCAAAATGCAAATAAAAGTTGTTTTCTTTTCAATGTAACCATCAAACAAAAGTTTTTCATTTTCAATGTAATCAACAAACATGTAATTAATTAAGTTAGTCAACACCTTATACCTTATAGGTCTTGCTGTATGGTATCAAACAAAGAAAAAAATATTTCAATGTCTTTGTGTTATACATATATAAGGTATATTGGATGGGTTGGTAAACATATAACTATACCTGTGCTATAAATTTCATCTCATTGTAAGGTTATCTGCCCTTGTGAGCTGGTATATATTGTACCATCATTAATTTGTCAGAGCAGTATCAAATATTTTTTGAGAAAATTATTTCATTTTCTCACATAAACTACCATAATACAAAATATTAACCATTAATTGATCTCAAAAGCAGGTGTATAGACATTATGAAAACATGTGATAGAATTAAATACAAATATGGAGGTTTTGAGATACTAAAACAATATGGACCAAGCACCATTGATTTATCACATCTTTCGACCTTTGAGGTCATGTAATCACGTCAATATCATCATTAAGGACATCATAAGTACTGAAAGGTGATGTGGAACTAATCAATCATTTTGGTATCTCAAAACCCACAAAGTGAATGTAAACATCAATATACCACTTCATGTGTGCTTTACATACTGGTATGTAAGATAGGTGGGTTATAATGTCATTTTTGTGCTATTTATGATTTATGAATGGGGGAAATCCTCTTCTTCGCTTTCCCATACTGGATAACTTTTTTCAGTGCTATTGATAGCTTAGGAAGTTTATTTGAATTTATACCATTGACAATTATTATCACCAGGAGAGGGAGCCAATGTAAACATAGGTATATATATGTACTGGGGGGTGGGGGGAGGGGGATTAATATTAACACTTACCAATGGTGGCTGGAAATTTGGTACACAAAATTGGTGCATTATTTTATAATATTCAAGTCACAACATTAAAAGTGACTGTAAAGCTGTTACATTGCAGAGTTTGACCTTTGTGACCTTGAACTATGATACAACTTTCTATCACATAAATGATCATCCAATTACACTGATTAAATACATAATATGTATACTTTGTCCTGAACAGTAAAGATCAAGAAACAGAAGAATTTGACAATGATATTCAACCACATTAACCTTTACAATGAGTTTATCTAAATTGTTTAATTAAATATATTAGATTAAGAGAAAAACATTGATATGCACCAAGTAAAATGTAGAGTATTAAAAGAATTGCGAATTCTTCTGTTCTGCTAGTTTTACAACTTTAACCTCACAAACGAAATGGGCACATATAAAGATAACTTGGACCAATCAAATTATTTGAACTAAAAAGGGTCTTAGAATTTAAAGAGTTTGAATTTCAATTCTTCACAGAGATTTTAACTTTTATGGAAATAAAATTGACAAAATTTGAGTTGTATATATTACTAGTAAAATGAAAGTACACATGAAGCATGCAGAACTGGCCTATAAATAGAAACACACTATGGTGTGCATACAGTAAATCTATAGGTGCACTAATTACAAGACATCACCGTATGATATCAAGGTGAGTTGTGTACCTGTAAGTTTATGTTGTAGTTCGGCGGCCCTCTCCGGCGGACAGTCTGTCTCAAGGGTTTTTACCTGTTTAGTCAGACTTTCGATGTTCGGTTTATAACCCTGGACTTCAGATAGTAGCACCTGTAAAACACATAAACATCAGCATCAACAATATCTTCTCTATAACTTTTATGCTGCAGTGTTTTTGCAACATTGACACACCATAATTAATTTAAAGCTTTTGATAATTTCTTCCTTTTTTTTACGAAAACCTGAACTAAGAAAGGTAACCTAATTGAAAAATTTGAGAGCAGCTATTACCATAACATAGAAATTAAATGAACAAAAAACAGAAACACAATTTTTCTATTTGCAGTGTCAAAAAAATAAGAAAAGATTTTTAATTGAATTAGTATGACTTAATTGCATGTCTATGTATGTAAAGATTATGAAATTAATTTCATTTTCATAATACATAATGTATTTATTTAGTTATGATGATAACATTTATAGGTACCTGTCTGTATCATATGGTGCTGTCATATTTTATAATCAAAACGAATTTATTTTAACTGTCATATGACATTCATAGTATATCCATGACAATGTAGTAACTAATTGTGACCAAGAAAAATGGAGGCGGGTCACCAAGAGACATCTATGTGAGTCTGATGATTACGTAAGTGTACTAGAGAAAATTAGTAAGTTTAGAAATTTATTTCCATGCTTCATTCAAGAAATACAAAAGAATAACAGTAAGAACTATGTGTACTGAGTCTTTGAATTGAGATTCCCACTGTGTTTATCTCTATGTAGATATATCAATTACACACGGTAAAGTATCTCCACAGCTATTGTTCGTAACCAATATCTATGATATTAATAATGATTGACAGTTTGTATATTTGTAAATAAATGGTTCATTATCAGCAGATTTCAATGATCAGCTTTGTATTTCTAGGTCACGCTCTGTTTGTCATCGTCGTGACACCATAGACAAAATTCTATAATCAGGGAATCCCAATACACGGTGGAATTTGTAGTAAAACATGTACCCACAGTATACTGGGTCACATTGTGTAGTATACAAACAGACGATCAATATCTTATATTCTGGTCTACTATAGGTGACATGTGTCAATTGTTTGTATACAAATTCCAATTCTGGCGATTTGAGCATTCTCAACTTCGTATTCACATGTGAAAATATGATTATGTGTACATTGTACTTGCATGAGAACTTCATTATTTCCATGTGTCGATGTGGGTTGATGATTTTTTATTTCTAATGCCAGTAATTTCAAGCAAGTCTATTTTCCTATACTTTTAGACACAAAAAACAATGTATATCAAATTGCTAAGCATCTTGAGAACTGTTCACATGAAGAGCTTTACAGAGAGTATTGTTACATACTTGATTGAATGTTTATTTTGAAAAATTACTCCTCCTCATGTCTACAAAGATATTATGTCTTTCAATATTTCAAAAAATAACACATTTTTACCATACATATTCCAGAAATTAATAATAGCAATGACGACAAAAAAGTTTAATACTTGCCACCATTTTACATTATATTTAGTAATTTACATTGACTCTAAACTCACCTTGCACTTTTCCAGCTGTTTCTCTGCCTCGGAGCTCTGGAGTCGGATAGCTTCCAGTTTATTTGCATCCCTATCCTTATTTTGCAGCCACATGTTGATGCGACTGAGACTAGTCTGGAAGAGTTCGCGATGGCCGACATTTTCTGCAAGGAGTTTCTGTTTGTCCATGGCTAGTTTGTAAACCCTCTGATGATCTGTGTTGATCATAGCCACCCATTTCTCGACCATCTCGCGTTCTTTACGGGGCAGGTCCTGGATCAGAGCATCGACCTTGTGACTGACATTGTCCAAGGTCATTTGTCTTGCTTCCAACTCAGCAACAAGTTCCTACAAAGACAAAAGATCTTAAGTCAAATATGGCTTGGGAGCACCAAATTATGTGTATGTTATAATTTTATTTAGAAATCAGTTAAGAAGCCAAATTGTAATACATATTGCTGTTGAAGACTCCAAGATTGGAAAACAATTCAGCATAAGTTACTTACTTATATGACATATTTTTAATGGACGCTGGAAATATTCTGATCTTAATAAAGTTGACTTATGAGGAAAATTCTGACCTAAATTAATTTATTTTCTAAGATGGACTATTTTGCACCTCAAGTTCTAAAAGACTTGATAAAAGAGTAGTAGATTTATAGCTAGTTGAATCGTTACCTTTTGTTTGGTGAGCATAGCCTCTGCGTCCTTGACACTGTAACCAAGGGGTGTGTCCTGGGTAAGCTCCGCCTCTTTATCACCAAGCCATTTCATATAGGTATCTACCTCCCCTTGGATTTCATCAAGGTTTGTTCCCAGCATGCCATGCTTCTTCTGACTCCGAGACGCTCTGGCCAGGACGTCACTATGGCGCTTCTCAATCTCTCTGGAGAACAAGAGAAATTTATGATCCAATTCGATTGTTTCAAAAATTTTACTTAAATCAAGAAAAATCATGCTTCTCAATATTGTTTGCTGCAAAGACAAAATTGCTTTTTGAACGAAAACTTATTTTAGAATCATTAAAGGAAAGACCTTTTTATTTTAGTGTAAATAAGCAGCTTACTTGATGCGTCCTTCCACAAGGTCACGGTCAGCTTGGCTGACTCGTTTGAGGGTATCACTGGATTTTGTTCGGAGACCATCCACAGCATCCCGTCGGAGATCCAACTGGTCAGACAGATTCTGTAGAATGGTAAAATGATCAGACTGTAATACAAGCTTAACTATAGATTTGTTTTAGCGAACAAAAACATACAATCCTTTTAAAAGTGTGACAAGGAGGGGCTAATAATTATCACCTTGGTATACACCATAGTGAATTTGCTATGAATGCACTGTTTTAGAAGTAATTATTAATAAAATGTTATTCACAGGAATAGGTGACAAAGACCAACCATGAGACAGAGGAGGGGACCTTTAGAGTTGAAATCGGCCATTTGGGACCCAAACAGAGTTATCTTATAAGCAGATGGTCTTTATGCAGCAGTGGTCGCTAAGACAGGTTTTACTGTGTACTGTATTTGTTTATGGTCGAGAATTTGTACCTCTGTAAGTGTTAGGTGTACAAAAGGCAGAAAAAGAAATAAAGTTGTCAAATACAAAGGAAAATACAGAAATGTGAAACAGCAATTTGTCAGAGAACTCAATATATCCCAGAAGAGAGAAAGAGTGAGAAGATAAAATTGATAACAATTAAGTTATCACCCTCATGCCCTCCTCTGAACTTTTATCCAGACACAATAGGGAAATTAAATCGGGAATAAACTTCAGTCTCCCTAGTATACAATTACAGGTGAAGTAAATATAGACAAGACACAGGTGAATGGAAGGCCATTGTTACACCTGACTTGTGAGACAGGAACTTGGGGTACTTGATCTTATCATTACGTAGTAATTTATCGACATCAGTGACGCATGGAGAACATTAGCTCAGGATTTAGCACCATCTACGATTACTTCCAACTGTAACCATGGAAGAAACAGCCATTTAATTGAGATATCACCTAAGCCACCTCCTTCGGCATTTAATCATGAGACACAATGTGGTAATTTTACGCTCGGTGAAGTAGAGTATGATGTGCTGCTCGCCTTGATGTTACACCTATACCAGTCACCTAAAGGTTACAAAACACATGTAAAATGGGGAGGACACAGGACAGAGTCGTGTAAAAGTCATTCTGGGTTATGTACAAAATGACATAAAAATTAATGGACTTGGAGACGTTTCAAAACTTCATCCCAAAACTTTTAATGTTGGGGCTCACCCCAGTTTGAATTTATTCATAAAATGTGAACCATAAATTCTTATTCCAACATTCTGCTATAAACCCAAATCTGGTAATAATGTCACCATAATATGCATATGAAAAATAGTTTATGATCAAAAGATTGAAAATTGATAACAAATTAATATTTATGACACAGAACCTATCAGCCTTTTAAAGCTTCATTAGAACCCATCTAATGATGAACCCATCTAATGATGACTTTACATGCCTTTCACTGGAAAAAGGTTTATGTGGTTGGAGGGTGGGGGAGGGCAGAGAGATGTGGGGTGGGATGTATGAGGGGAGGGAGTATTGAAATGGTGTGGGTGAGGAAGAGGAGTCACATGATGAGGAAGATAATGAGTGGTTGTACTGGTTGTTGATGGACGAAAGGTTCTTATCTGTGAAAGAGAAGTATAGATTGCAATAGAAAGTGGTATACTGGTACTGGTTCATTATAACAGGTATGACCTTCATTGGTAACAAAAATATATAACAAAGTAGGTGTAATGGTAAATATTAATGAGATGTGATATGAAACTATCTCTTTGATTATCTCCTATTGAGGATATACAACTCAAAGTTAAATTATTTCTGACAAAGGTAGCCATTCAACTAATTTGGCTGTACAGAAATGTGTGTAAAGTCGTACAGGAAATGGACTGAATCATTTATAGCCATCAGCATGGTGTCCATTCAGACCCACCATTGTCGAAAATGACCTCATTTTCAACCCTAGGCTTCATATCTAGCTGTCAGTAACACAGAGGCTGACAGAATCAATGTAGCATTACATACACCTATACCAATATAGGTATAATTGATTTTGTATGTACAGTACATCATAAATTCCCAGGTAAACACGAAATGCTGACAGAAAGCATCAATATTTCATACCCCTGTACTAGCACAACTTAATGTAAGTCAACATCATGAATATTCATGAGAGATATTTGGTTGGAAAAACCAAATATTTTTTCAATACTTTTGTCACAAAACCTTCAAAATTCCTATTTCTTTAATCATTATTTTAAATGAAAATGAATACTATTTAGCTTATTCTAGAACAAGATACCATAAACACTAACATAAAGTAACACAGTTGTTTTGTTTTCGTTAATTACTATAAGTTTAATTTTCCACATATAACCTCGAAGTAAATGTTGCATAAAAATTTTGTGCTACATCCCTTATGAAAAATTAAACTAAACATATAGACACATTTCATGGCATTGTTATCTCTTTTAATTGATACCGTTGAAACTTGTAATCATATATCTATACGATCAAGCAGGTACAATGTGTGCACTGTACCTATGCATATATACATATATATATCCGAGCTGGATTCCAATAAGGTGTGCAAAGGCAATAGCCACCTGGTAGCCTCTTTTATTTGAGAAAGTTAATTTTTAGACAAAAATATGAACCTGTAAAGGTAAGTAAAGTATTGTGTTAGAATGATTTGAGTAGTTCTAGACATATGATGCTAAATTTACTCCACTGGAGTAAGTTTGGGATAGGCCTATACAATTAAGTCTACAATTAAATTGTAGCCTCCACCAATTCATAATTGCGGCAAGTGAGCTATTTGCCACATTGCAAATACTGGCTAAATGTTTCAGGGCAGATCACATTGATCCTGAACTACTCCAACTTTTATTAGAACAGGTGTATTTACGATACAAACGCAACTTTCAATGTATTTCTTAGACTAAATTGTCTCTTTAACATCTTATTTACAGGCTGGGTCAGTCATGGATGTGACAGGTTTATAAAGTAGAAGAAAGATGAAGTACCCTAAGAAAAACTACCAACCTACAGTCAGTACCAGCTGGCAGATTTTGATAATGATAAAAGGGGCCAGAAACAACACTTCTACCAATTAAACAAACAAGAATTATTGACCTTTCTAGTGATAGTCAGTCGTAGCCTTATTGAACTGTTAAAACCACAATCAAGTGCTAATAAAATTTTTGATCTTCAATATTTACAAATGTTATGAGCTCGATTGTAGTATGATCACATGTACATGTAGACCAAGTGAAGTTCCTCACACAAGTCTGGCTGGCATTACAATCGGAACTATATGGCACTATTGTGACAAAGTTTGTATTTTGTTTAGTCACAACCATTTACTTTCGGATTTTTTTCTGTACATATATTTTTATGATATACAATATATTTTTATAACTTGTCACACTCTCTATTTCCCTACAGTCAGCATATCCTCTCAAATAACATTTAGCCTTTACTGAAAGACCAATGCTGTTTTCATAACCTTAAAGAATATTTTTCTGAATCTCTTAAGCAAAAATATGAATATTTTCACATTTTTGCCTGTGGATATTTTGAATCCAGCTATGCTATGTATTTCATTTACCAATTTCTACCGAGGATATACTGTATGTACAACAATATTGGAATGCGGCCAACACCCTTCTCTGATTTGTATTTATTTACTGTTATCAGGATTTAAGGAACGATTTGATATGAAAGATTTACTTGTACTTATGGTATTGTTTTCCGTCAGTTGGGGTGAATATTTTCATTGATAAACCCCTTATAGAGCGTACCACTAGCCTCAGACAATTCACTGTTATAATCTCTCCCTTATCCCTGTATATAAGCCTCGTATTATACAATCCAAGATCATATTTTCACCCGTAAACCCACTGTAGTGTAGTGTACGTTTTTTCTGTGTTAACACTTGAGTCGCTTTGATATCATAATTTTGATTTATTTATACTTAACCTCAGTTGGATATCAATGAAACAGATCTTTGGGGCTCAACTGACCTTAAATTCACAATGTTTTTCTAAGTACTTTATAACTTGTTGAAATACAAAGGCTAATCTTTCCTGCAATCTCAAGTCCCTATACCACAATGACTACTGCAATTTTATTACGGATTTTAAAACTATATGAAAATTAATCTCAATTTCTTTTTAATAGTTAAGATCTCAGAGATTCATCCTTGGTGTGGACAAATTGGTCAGAAGTTTTAACCAATCAGCAAACACAGACTTAATTTCATTCATGCTGCAGCTAAGGAAAGATATCTAATCGATAATTAAAACTCATTCAGTTCTGTTTTGTTTGTATGGTTATTTTTTTTAAGTTTAAGAAATTTTGAGTTTCATGGAACAAAAGAATCTACAGAATAAATTCTGTATTGGCTGAATTCTGTATGTATTGGAGTTCAAATTAGCTTACGCTGCATGAAATAATCCAATAAATGTTTGATCAACAACAACCAGGCCAATATTGTGCCTTCCAGCATCAGCAACTTGATGTACTCCCAATATTTATCATCTCCGAAAATGTGGTAATAGGGCCCTAGGGTCCAACAGAATGACAGAAGAGACCACTTAATTCATCTACCTTAATTTCCTTAGAGTGTATAATCCCTATCCCTGAACACCATAGTATCAAGCATGGCTCCTTGTCGAATACCCATTAAATTGTAATTATATTTCAAATCCGTAAGTCAAATATTAATCTAACAGGCTAATGTAACACAATGAAATGACTTCATTAAAATTTCATTCATATTTACCATTAATGCATCATGAGAATTTGTTGATGTAGATCGAATATTTCTTCATGAGTTTTAATCATATATATATGCTCATAATGACTTTCAAATGATACACAAGAATGTGGACATATTGTTTATAGGAAAAACAGGTTAATTTTGCTGATTAAATGTATAAATTTGTGCTAATTAAAAAAAGACAAATATGTTACTTCTATAAAATGAATAGTGTAATAAAGAAAAGAAGGAGACATTGGCAGATATGGCACCCTAATTCAAACATGGAGATATACGTTATACCCATAATACAACTTAGCCCGCTATGACGAAGGTAAAATATGTGATCTACATTCTCATTACTCACTACTGAAGTACAAGAGTACTTCTGAGCAGAAAATACCGATTGGTTCTTTATCATTAATCTCTAAACTTTATTTCTTTGAAGAGATTTTCTCTAAAAGAATAACAGTGACTTTAATTTTTTTCTTAATTTTGAGATATTTTTATCAAAATGTTTTCTGTTTATGTAACAAGTACGTACCACACGATAACTGGCGATAACCAGTATCATTTTACCTCTGTCACAATGACCAATAGTAACCTCAGGTTTGAAGTTTGAATCACACAATGTAAACCCTATCCTGTAGACATATGTATATTGTGACCTCACTTACACGATAATGGCTAATTTCTGTCGTGTAGGAGTGTGTGACTCAGGAACATTTTATCGTAATAAATACATGTAGTCAATGGGTGTTTTGATTCCAGAAAGGTATTTATGGGCTATGTATCAGCATGTCTCTATAAATATGGAAATCAATTAAAGTCTACAAAGTCAACTGCAGCGTTTCACACACTGCACGTGATGTATAATTGGTTTTTAAGCCATTGTATGGCCATACTCTATGACAAGCTTGTGTTAGAAATTGGCAAGTACATGTATCTATTGCTATGTACTCTTTCTGACAGCTGTCTCGGAAAAAGTATAGAAGCTATTGGTTCCTTTACTGAACAATTCACTGGGGCAGGGCTTTATATCTAACTGTCGAGATCAAGAACATACATGTATGTCTTCACTAGAAAGTTAGATTGATGCTGCCCATGGTAGATCTTGATTTTAACATGGAATCAAAGAGTGTTTAAGATTTATAGATGTTTCTTTCACATTTTCTATCTTTCAAAACTAAAGTCACTGAAGCAATTGTAAAACACTGAGATGTTGGTGTTTGTTCTGATATCAGACGCCTACTTTCACTTTAACAGGAAAACAAGTCATTGATCAGAGTCTTTGATTGGGTTCTGTAATAGCTAATGGAATTTAATTTACATACATATATACACACGATACCCTGAGTATGACCCCATAGGACTGATATGATTAAACAGGACAACAGAAAGTGATCTGATTTTATCTTGATCTCTTCTATTATCTGAAGCAATTCCATTAATGAAAACATCTGACTGACCATGACTGGTAATAAAACATTCGACTGACCATGACTGTCATTTACATGATCAAGAACAAATTATTCACAAAGGGGTATCTATCTGTATCATCATTATAGACCAGGAATTTCTGGCCATCTTTTGTACAGAACAAGTAACCTTCACCACTTCTTTCTCTAGCTCTGATGGTTTACCCCATTAACCTCCATCTCTTTGGTATGTCTGATCATGTCTTTTGTACAGAAACATACACAACTCTCTCATCCTCTATCTCTATGCCTCTTTCTCGTTTCCTCAATATTTGTTTTTCTATCTACCTCTTATCTTCCTTTCTTCCATCCCCTCTCTTCCTCCCCTCCTTTATCCATTCCATCCCTTTACTATTTCCCCTCTCCCTCCTCTGCTGTCTCTATTCATCTTCTTCCTCTTTATTCAGTATTTCTCTCCCTCACCATCTTTATCCTCCTTGCCCTTTCTACCTTTCCTCCTTCCTTTTCTCATTTACTTTTCCCCTCCTCTATCCCTCCACCTCCTCCATTTTTCACTCACCCTTTTCATTTTTCATTCCCCTCAATTTTTTCTCTTTGCTTTTTGCTCCCCTTTCCCTCTATACCTATTTCCCTACCTCCTTTTCCCTCTCTGCTCCCCCTACCCCAACCTCCATTGTATGAATGAGTCCAACTACTCAATCCTGAAACCCAGGATCACCAGAATATTGACTGATGCCTTGCTGTTCTGTCAATTGATTACAGTAACAGTGACCACAACAGGGAAATATTTTACTTGATTAGTCAATGATACATGAGAACTACAGGCATATATGATAAATTTATTGAACCGAGGAAAATAAGCTTGGTTTGATTTGGTTTTGATGTCCTATTAAACAGTCAAGGTCATTTCAGGACATCGCACTTAAAGTACGAAGTTGGAGTACCCAGGATAAAAAGACCTACCTAACTATTCAGCAAAATAGAGGGCTAATGATAGATAGAATTTTGGACACTTTCACCACTCAGCCATTGTGTCACACCAAATTAATAATATAATCTTGACCCAAGTACAAGATTCTATACATCACAATATATCGAGTGCATGTACAATAAATATGTTCTAGTGATATACAATGTATATGATTGAAATCAATAAATACACTGTCAAAATTCTTATTCCTCTTCTGATATTATCAGAAAAATATTTTCAGGGTCAACACAATCATGTAACGTCATTGATCTTCTATCGATGTGGATTGTATGACTATATAATTACATAACAATATCACCAATAAAATGTATACCTTATAAATACTGGTTACAATTACGAGACTATATAATTACATAACAATATCACCAATAAAATGTATACCTTATAAATACTGGTTACAATTACGAGCGTAAACCTTTTTATTTCAACAATAGCTCAATTTAACAATACCTAGATTACATCCCTATAGAATTTTTGTGTTCTTTAACAATCTGCCTACACCTGGGAAGAAATCCATTCCTTCACAGAATCAGGCCAAGGAACACTATCTACTAGATCTACGGCGCTGATCTGGGGAAAGATTAGGGTTACAACTTACTGGATATGTTCTAAAGTAAAAATTGAATAATACATGCTACCATAGACACAAGACAGTCAAATGAAAGTACATGATCAATACTGATTTTAATGCATGGTAGTTTAAATTGTGAATTATTCATAAGGTTATATATCACATCTATTCTAAATTGGTTTTTCTTATATTTTTGCATGAAACCTATTTTATGTAAGGAAATACATGTAATTATATAGCAACTACATCAACAGTCAGATCAACATAATGACATTCCAGATTTTGCAGATGGGGAATAATTAGAGTACCCAGAGGAAAAACAACCAACCTACAGTCAGTGGATTTGAGTGACTGGTTGGGCTGCAGTCCGTTTTCACTGGCGAGCTGCTGGTTACTGGACATAATTTGTATTTTTTTCCCTTTTGTTTTTTATTTTTAAACTATACAGTCAGTACCTGGGGAATTCCCTATGCTAGTTTCCAATTCATGACCATGAGGTGGATGCCAGTGGTAGAATGTCAGGACTTCTTTATCACATATCCACCGTGGTTACATTGTAGATAACCAATGAAACCTGTCTATAAAGACCACTCAAGGGACAAGGAAAAAGTGGTCTTTATAACAAAATGGTCTTTCTACACAGATTAAATGATGCCATAAATGGTTTTATGGGAGCTTTAACAAGGTGTCATATTAAGCAGGTGGTCTTTATACAGAGGTAGCAGGTAAGGCATGTTTCACTGTATATATGCAGGTAGTCACTATACACAGGTGGTCAATAGAACAGGTTTTATCATAGTTTCACACTAACCTTATATGTCATTAATGTAAAACTGTAGAGGATAAATAGCATGCTTGTTATATTTTCATATTAAATGAGCGATCTACAACTTTATTACATCATAACACATGTATACATGTATACATTTTATTAGCTATAAGAAATGCTGTTCAAAGACATGGTTTACTGTAAACACATTTAAAATATGCTGTATTTTATACAAACCAAAAACTATTTAAAGAGTATCAAAATGTAGACATTGAATGTTTTGATGTTATCCTAACTTAAATGTAGTCATACCCACGGGTATCGTGGTATGTTTATTTGTACACATTAATGTTCTAGACAGCTATGATATTGACCATTTGAGGGGTGATCTAAATTCAATCAGTTCTCGAAAGTATAGGTATTACTTTTGGCAGTCGAACATGTCATTCCCACTTTCCGTGAATAGTCACCAGAACATGTATATTGAAGTTAGTAAACATCGATATAAAGTACCAACCAATTTCAGCAGTATAAACTCGCAGATATCTTAAGATGTTTTTTACGGTCAGATTTTGAGTTTATATATGTCTTGCGAGTATTTCCTCTAATGTCGACCATTTAACCAGTTTTATGTCATGTTTAAACCCCATGGCGGTGTTTCAAATTTGTACAACCTACAACTATCTAAGTCTAATGGCACCTCCGACATTGGAACTCTTTATTGTCTGAAGTTAAATATCCAATAATTACACCCATGGGATCGGTAACTGTGGAGGTCTCTACTTAAACATCTATATAAAATCTGATTACAAACTTGTCTGACGTTAAACTGTCAACATTTCATTTGACTTCAGATGCATTATGATTTGTTTGATTTTAATCTAAAATTTGTCAGTCTCTCATCAGTTGAAGATTGAATTCTGCATATCAATGTTTACTTAGTATTAAGAGACCTATAGTACCGAAAAAATAAGAAACTTTTTAACATCTGTTAAACAAAATATGTTTCAGGTGATTATCTTTGCTTTTATTCCTTTTTATTTATTTATTAAACCTTCAGACAATGTTCTTAGAGAATGTTAAAGTGTTTTGCATGGAATTTTTTCTTCAATAATTATTTATTGTATATATCTTAATAGTACTTTGATTTGAAATTAAAAGCCTTTGTTGTGAAAAGTGCAAAGGAAATGATCAAATATGATATATCGTGAAATATCTAAATGGGGACTGCAAATCAATAAAAAGGTACACAAATATTGCAATCCTAAACTGACGGATCTTGCCCTAAACAAATTCCTCATAAGGACAAACTGAGGTGAGTATTTTCCTAGCTTAACTTACCAGGAATTCGAAATTAGAAAATGGAGTGATAATACGTAAATTTGACAAGAGTTCTTATTTACTTTAGCGCTGTTCAGATGATTGCTTGGTCCTCATCCAATATTTATACAGTCGTTGTCCTACACAGATATTACAATATAGACAAGACAGTCAGGGTGTTATAGCTGCACTCCATGGCATTCACAGGCTAATTAATGCAGCCAAAACATTAAACAGTCGTTACCTGTTCACCTTTACATCAACCTACCTGTAATTAAATTTACCTGTAGTAATTAACTAATGAATACACAAATTGTACGGTCTAACATGCAAGAACATACTATAGGTCATATTCAAGCGAGTACAAGCTGTCCTGTACTGCTACAAACAGACAGGATACAAACTATTTAAAACTTATCTTAACAAGAAATGCATATATATTAAATCACAAATGTAATCAGAACATCTCCAAAATGTTATTTTGATTTTGGCAAAAAGAGCTATACATATGCTTTATAAAGGTGCAAGTAGACATCTGTATTTTGTAAATCTAAAGAGGTGTATGCTATTGCCTCAGCAGCTGTATTTCAAACATTCAACAACAAACTTTTTTATAGAAAAGGTCCTTGCAGATCAAACAATAAATAAACAGCCACCTTAAACAATTACCATTAATGAATCAATCAATAGTAATTAAAGTTTTACCTTATTATCATTGTTGTTTTGTTTGGAATCTTTTTTCTTTTTTTTCTTGGACTTCTTCCCACCACAGTGGGATACAGTGTTTCCCATTTTACATTACACAAACATCTTAACACCTGACGAAATCTACATGACAGCACGAAATCTTACACAATACCATAATCCAAAACTTCGAAAAATATCAAACTTCCGAAATTGTGTAATGCATCATAGTGGTCAAGCGTATCTGTCCAGCCAAATTTAAATGACCACAGCCTCACAGCCTTATAACTCCACCTGCTGTAGAGTAGAACCACGACCCATGTTATTATTCGGTCATTCCATTTCTCATTAAAGGTATGTTAGGTTCCCAACATAGAAAATCCATTAAAGGCTATATTAGGCTGGTTATGGGCCATAGATTTCAATTTTGTGCAGGTTCTAACCTGCCCACCCCTGTACGGTTAATACTGCTGATACAATAGGTGTATTTGTATGTTGATCTGCGAGTAATGGACCCAATACACAACCAAATGGAACCTTGTTCTGTATTTATAGAACTCTTATATATATCTATATATTATGGTAAGCCCAGGTAGGTAACGTCCAGGTAAAACTTAATTGTAGGTAAAAGTACACAACTATTACATGACAGAGAGAGAAAACAAACAATGAGATATAGAACTACTCATGGGAAAGTCATGGCAAATATTAGTTATAGATTTTACATATCTACATCAAAATCAAACTAATCAAACAGAAACAAGAGCTCCATGGGGCCTGTATGTACTACTCACCTTATCTGGATAATTCAGCAATTATTGCACATTTTTACGTAATATATTACACTAATGGAATATCCAAATGTTTTCTCAATTTAGGATCCAGCTCTAAGTACAACGCACCTGCATATCTTTCAAAATCCATATTCAGCTATTTGGGTTTTTAAAGCAATTAGTGCCTCAAATCTTTATGCACATCACCATCAGTTAGTTAGATAGAAAATTTATCTAAACCACAGAAAATCAAGTCAGGCCTTTGTTATATTTCGTATTAAACCTAAATTTATTTATTTTTTGAATTATAAAGTAATTCCAATTGCATTTATGAAACTGCGGCTAAAAATACAAGTTTACACTCACTTCGTAAAATAAGGTCACAATCGAACTGTCAGATTTTTCTCTCCCTGATTGCATAGTCTAAAATAAGATAATTATGTTACCAGATTTAACCAGATGAAAAGCTACGTATCTATATATATTGTTAATTTGGCAACAAGTGGATTGTTTTGCCCAAGCCAGCGTGAGGCACATGTTTACAGGTAATTTACACCTCGATCAGCTGACTAAAGATCAACCAAATGCATATTTAATATTCACTTTAACTTATATCTGTATCTAGATTGGGCTAACAAACATTGGCGATTTATTCAAAGTGTTTTCTTCAGGTACAGCGAGTTCAAAATACACATTGTTGGGGACTAAATTATTATATTATTTGGCCTTGCTGTTTTTTTGTGCGATATATATCAGCATGAATAATTCTATTTGTGACTTAAAATGTCCATGTTAATTTCCTTTCTGTTGTATGGTCATTATAATCAGCATTAATGCAATCTTAATTCCAAACATTTCCGTTGCAATATGCAAAATATATCATCATTTTTGGGGACCCAGCTATTGTGCCGATTTGCTCACAAAAATCTTACTTTTACGCTCATAATTTGACATGTGCCAACTATCTGAAGTAAGATTCATTATAAAAAGTCTGTACATTTCTTAGGTATTGATATTATAAATTTATGACTTCTACTTTAAAAACACCCAATGATCAATGGCATTTATCTATTTTGTACATTTTTTTTCATGTGAGTAACTTTCTCAAAATACAAACTGCTAAACACATAAGTTCTTTTTGTGATACACTGCAAATTTGTCTAGAATATTATATTAATCAAGAAATTTAAACTTTCATGTATATGCTGATAATTTAGAAATGTATTGATACCACAAAGGAACATTGATATTATTGACTTGAGATCAAATACTCAATTATAATTGCCACAGCCAGGTGTCGACCATTCAGGTATATATCATTTACCTGTTAGGAAAAATATCGAAAAGTAACCCTTCCTTTAATTTCAACAAACTTTAAATTCAAAGTTGGAATTATATTTGATACTCCACAATATAATATTGTACCGGTATAATCCATTTATAAACCTAATGGAGTTTATTTAATTTCATTGAACATCAAAATATATAACGTTTAAAATCAATTTTAAGGTTCACCTAGAAAATTATTAAATCAATTTTGTTCATGCTGAAAGTCAATTGTGTGGAATTCAAAGGGGATTTAAATATTTAAATATCTGGTTTACATTCTTTCATGCAGAAAAAACAACCTTTTAATAGAAGAACAAAACAGTGACCTTGTTAGCTAAATGTAAAATGCAGACAGACTTCTTTCTCATTGATATTTTAACTACCAAATTGTTATTAATATATGAACGTACAGCTTTTAATTAAAAGGTATTTTAAATAATGCTAAATAAATAAATGTTTATTAAAATTCAGCTGGTGATGTCAATTACATATAATCACTGACCATTAGGGAGTTAGAAACTTGCCTGTGTGTGTTCTTTTGGAGTGAGGTTACCAAATCTATTGAGCCATCAAGTCATGTATTAAAACAAAAACCATTATTTAAAAAGAAATCTTCAAGCCCAATAGTCACCACTTTATGGGGAAAAAAACAAGTACATGTACATAAAACTTTTCTTTTATTCAGATTTATACCAGCTGAACATTGCATGATGACTCAGGGGAATATCTGCAGCAACCTGGATACTTAATGATGTTATATGCAAATCTCTATGAAAATGCTGCATATACAATTAGTTATATGAAACATCGTTACCCTAATTTTCTATTCTTATCAGGTATAGAAATATCAGGTCTTCCGTCAGGTCAGAAAGAAGGACAATAGTGTGTCTTCAATAAAACACCGAAGGATTTAAAGTTATATGTGCCGTATTTTTCATACTCACGAATCAAGATAAGCTTTTAATATGTTATTCAGCACCAAAAATTACCAACTTTTTGAAAATTACAGTGCTTTCAATGCATAGGTTTTAATTTTACATGTACAAATAAGAGCTGAAAATGATTTTTGGCAGTACTGCCAAAAATCATTTATTTACATCAATAGTGAAGTGAAATGAGTACATACGGTGAGACCATGAAGCCAAATTGTGGTCTACAATTTCATTACACATTTTTACAATGTTTTTAGTAATTGTAAAGTGACTTCTGCAGGTATGTTTTCATTTAAACATATTTAAGGCATAAAAACAACAATTTTACAGTACAAAATTTCTGTGTTATAACTAACGTTTATAAGTCATCTGAAGCCATTTGAATGATTTTTACAGCTTTATTCACCAAACCTTATGGTTTTTAATAAATTAATGATGAAAAAATAGCATGTCAAAATTATCGCCCAGTTACGGCACATCTTTCTCTAAAACTTTTGCCAAACTATATGTCAAGTCAACAAGGGAGCAAGAGTTAGCTTCCTTCTCACTTGATATCCTCTTGTCAATAATGACTACTACTGAACTAATTACCGAAACGAAAATTATCCCCCTCCCTCCTTCTCATAAATAAAGAAAACCTTAACTTTCGTTATGAACTTTAAGCAATAGAATTACAGTCAATTTAGCCTGGTTAATGATGAATAATACACATGGACTATATTTCACTTGCTTTCCTTCATTCCAGAAATTAAGACTGCTACATACAGGTATGTATTTTTATGTAAATATAATTTTTTCATGAGTCCCTCATATTTTGAAGAGACTGAAAGATAGTTTTCTTACGTTCAATGAATGATATTATAGTCAACTTAACTTGATTGTTGATTATACATAGCCCCAAACTTTTGTAAAAGCTGTTCAGAGAAAAATGCAGTTATTTCCCTTTGACTATAGATTTGAATATTCCATTAAGCATATTGGGGCTATGCAATCTTATAGATTTTTTAAGACCATTTCACAAAGGTATACTTTTTTTGTGAAAGACAACATTTTTAAGGTAAGAAGTGCGCATCAGTTCCAAAGCTGTGCCAGGAAATTTTATTCCTTACTCGCTTTTGCGGCCGTTTTGAAAGTTATACTGTCTTTCTCGGTATATTTTAAGATTTTATATATCACAGATTAACACAATATATAGCATTAAATTTAAGCTGAATTTGCTATCTGAGCAAACCTGTATATTATGCTATTTGTTATCTTCAAATAGATTTTAAATAATTACTGTACCAGCTTGTTTCAAAAAATCAAATTATGACTTGAAATAAGCACCTAAACGGAATCCCTGCTCTTTGTAAATGGTTGTTGAAAAAGGCAACACATCACTGTTTTTTATTTAAAGCTGCATAATATTGTTTATTAAAAATTTGGTGGTAAGGTTAATTCAATCCAGCAACTTACCTATGACTACCCAAATGCTTATACAAATTGGTATTCTAGAGTTTGTTAAATGTATTTGATGTATAGCAGATAAATGTATAACGTCGTTTGTAAAATACTCGATTATTTTTATATTGGTCTGCCTAATTTAATTTTTTCAAGCATATAATTATGATTGTACATAACGTGATTTTTTTTTTATATAACATTGACTCTCTAATCCACCTTGACAATTAATTTTCCTTTTTCTATTTGATTTTTCTATTTATTGGCAAATATGAAGTTTTAAAATTTAGTTTTCATCATGTCTCATTCCAAACATGCATTTATCACAGTTAACATCTAATTCTAAATAGCATGAATGCTTTTAGACCTCATTATAATTAATAACGTACACCTTACACCCGAATGTATTCATACCAAATATCCTTTATGAAATTATAATGTATAGGTGTATATTTCATGTGATATTATCCAATTTATATTCATTAGAATGTTTAGTACTGTAGATCGTGTTTCTTGGCCGACTGTACAAATTCTAAAGCCTGTAGATTTTACAATACTGCTGACACAACATTTCTGCCCTACATAATCCGTGGTCTTTATCTTTGAGAAGCTTATAATGGTATTGATCCGTCTGGATTCTGTTAAGAAGTAAATGAAGTGTAGAGAGTTATAATGCGTAGTATTTAGTAATATCAATAACTAAACCCACATTCCTAATAAGATCATAATGTTTAATATGCATATATGTTAACTGGTGGCCAGAACTCAACTTGAACTTTTTTATAAATATATATTTCCGCGGTACCTCCTTATATTTGGCCTGATTCCTTCCCTTAATTTGTAAAGAAACTTATTCATGTTCTTTCATCTTCTTCTAAGTCTAAATGAAAAAAAAAAACATTATTGTAAAGCAACTTATTTTCGTGACGACCTGATTTTCATATTTTTCCTTACAACATCTTTTCCACAACAATTTAAGTTCGCGATTGACACCTGTTTGGTTCCACTTTACATGTAAAGTATCTTGAAATTTTTGCGGCAATTTATTTTCATGATTTCTCATTGCCCACAAAATATCCGAAATTTCATCAAATATGAAAATAAGCTGGTTTACAGTAACTAGTTCCCTAAGAGTTCACATGATCAGGGTCTTGTCTGGTGACAAAACGTAAAGCCATTATTTCAACTCCTCATTGATATATGAAATCTTCATCATTTAATACAATTTTTATTACAAGCTGTTTAGTGAGTTTGAAATCCTCAACCTTCCAAGGTCACCAGTTCAAGGCCCACATTCGGTGTAGACGACGGGTGCAGGCTGTTGATAGGTTGACAGTTTTCCCCAGGGAACTCCAGAACATGTTGCATCCAAGGGAAATTTAATCTTGTCAGGTAGTATAATGTACTATATAATTTTCCTCCTAGTATATAATTACACAATGTACTTGTATGTATGGTGTATAAACATAGGTGTATAAGTTATGTAATGGCTAAGAGTATTGTTCTTTATTATGAATATAATTGTACAAACTCACCAAATGTTGACAATGGAGAATAAATACTACTGCAGGCATACTTGAATACAAACACTGTGAAGGTCTTAATGATTTTTGTTGTAACTGAAGGGTATTTCATTTGATAACAGAATTGATTATTGGCTGAAGTGATGGTAAACAAACTTGGCTGGTTCCAATGTTTCTTCAATGTATGAGTTAGAACAGCAGACGTGTCGTGACATTGAACACTTCAGAAAGCAGAGATTTTAACTCATTCACAACTGCAATTTCATAATGGACTGGTCTAGTCTTTGATTTAGAAGGCCCTAAAGGTGTCTTCAGGGAGGAATGAGCTAAAGCTGCTCCACCGCTGACAAATGGTATTTTTTCACTATCAAGAACAGGAGCAGACAATTTAGTATTTTTCTTCAGTTACAAAAGTTACTTACTTTACACCATTACCACCTTTGAAAAGTTTGCAGAGCTTCTAATTTTACTTCAAGTTAAAAATATATAAAATAATTAACTGCATCCCGAAAAAATTCTGTGGCACTATATCTTATATGGAATGAAGTACTGATTGCACATGCACCCAAAGCAAAATAAATTAATTGATATTATTTTTTATGTTGAATAGACATACATATACATGATTAAATTCTAATTATTGTTTAAATGGTGTGTATTATTTATGCTCTGTCGGCGGTGGAGCATCTTTAACAAAATTATGATAAAAATTCTAAGTGCAAGAAGATTTCTGTATATGTCTATGGAGACTAGGACTATACCAGGTGGCCCCAAGGAATCTTCAGCTTCATCAACATGTGCTTAGTCTGAACAGTTTATAGTCAATATATTGAAAGCTATTCTTATCTAAAAATTATTTCATGGTGCATAAAACTTTCAGTTGGTCTTCATCAACCTGGATCTTTTAATTACAAGAATTATACATGTTTTGCGGACTTAATTTTACAATGGAACACTACCTACATACACAATTTGTGTCGTGTGTAGAAAATTAATTAGCAGAATTCCCTTGATGAAGGAATGTATTATTAAGGATAAGATCAAATACATCTCTGATGGATTGTTATTAACTCATTATGCACAGTGACAAACACTACAGGAAAAGTGAGGTTAAATTTGTGCTGAACATTATGAAAGTGTGCACATGTATTCACATGGAACAGTTATTTTGGAGATCAAACATCAAATCATGTAATTTAGTTAATTTAATGTCAAGTCCTTCCTTTAAAGCCAAAGTTTTTGTCTGTAATTTTCTATGACATTGATGAAAAGACTACTTATAGGGAGGTCTTAATTAATATAATTAATCTGAGAGCTCCTTGCTGTGTTAAATGAGCTCATTTTATTTTTATTTTATTCTAAGTTTCTTTTTCAAGCCATTGCATTTACATAAGCATTAATTGTCCTTAAAACATCTCGATATAAATTTTCAAAATGCTGGCCAAACTGAATTTAGAAAACAATCACTCTTGATTTCAAAACTTCATTACCTAAATGTAGCTCTAATACATAACATAAGGAATTTACTTTGACCATGAGGATCATTCTTCATATTTCTGGATGACTGCAAAGGAAGCGAAACTGGAAACTGCCAAATAAGTCAAGTTCTACAGTATTTGAAGCAAAAGCTGGCATCAGTCACTTATTTTGGCTTATTATATAAATGGTGATTTGACTGAATAGCTGAATGCATGGTTTAGAGCATCTTACTGGATAACTGGCATGGTAAGATACTCTCATTGGATAATTGGTTGATAGAATCTGATTGGACATTTTGCTGGTTGAGAGTATATGATTGGATAACAGGCTGCATGGTCAGGCTGTTTGATTTGAAGATTTACGACTGACAGAATCTCACTGAGTAATTGGCTGATTGATACAATCTGAATAGAATCATTCACTCCCTTTGGGGTGAGACAGGAGAATCGCAATTAACCCAAGAGATAAGGCTGTGCCGAGTGTTTGACAGCTAAAGAATCTTATCCTGAGAGTTGAGATCGCCTGCTTCACCCCAAAGAGGATGAATGATTCTTTTTCTTTTACCCTGTGCTCTAATTATGACATATCAGAAAAGATCACATGACCTGAACGAATTGTAGTCATCACCATCATTGTGGTATCATTGCATTGTTGTCGTGATGTCAATTGTTATTGTGATATCATGATACTGTTACCACAATATCATACAATTAGTTGAGAATATGCAAAGGTCTTGTGTATATAGCTTGTCTTTTACAGGAAGGTGAAATAGAAAAAAATATCACACCTGTTGAATGGTGGATATCTGTAGTCTGGGATAAGAGAAAATGTTGGCATGCTGAGGGCATCTGATTAGATAACTGGCTTGCTGAGATAATCTGATTGGATAACTTGCTGGTTGAGGTAATCTGATTGGCTGGAGAACTGGCTGGCTGACATAATCTGATTGGATAATGGCTGGTTGTAAATTCTGGTTGATAACTGCCTAGCTGATGGCAGTTTTAGTTGTTGAGATAAAAGACTACTGTAAACAAACTTTCTATCGTGGCTACTAAATTTTTCAACTTCCATTTCAAAACATTTTCGCTAAGATTAAATCTCTCAGATTGAAAATGGAGATGAATTTGAATTAAATTGTGGAAGAAATGTCTAAAATATTAATTTGCCCAGATAAACTGTCGCGAATTTACCTTGATAGCGAAATTCGCAAAAGTAAATCACACATGAAAGAAAATTGGTTTACAGTACATATAACTCATTTTTTCATAACAACAACAAAATCGGAATTTGGTAATATCTTATTTATTCATAACAATCTTTTCTAACACTGTTCAAAGGCAGTCACATATAGCCAAGGAAACCGTACACATTTCCATCGGCGACTGACAGTTACCAAATATGGACGGACATAAAAGTGTATATAGAATATGATTAAGTAAACTAACAGCTGCTTAGTAAAAATAACTTGTAAAGACTTGTTAAAGGCACAGATATTGTTCGACACACACAACTTAAGTCGAGAAACAGGCAGTTCAGTTACATCCTCGTTGTTTTTTGCCTCGACAACAAACTTTATCTCGTTCAAAAACAAGGCATTTTAATGTAAAACTTCTAAATATAAACAGAATATATTTATAATTCAAATAAAGATATATGAATAAAGTTCAATAAATATGATTAAAAATAGTTCCGAATGTAAAGAAGTATAATTCGTCATCTTGACCTACAGGATAATGAAATCACAATGTATACACACACGATCATATTATTTACTGTATGACATTTCTACACAAGTTTTAACTCCTAGTGATTTGAAACACTGAATGACCTCATGAAGAACTTTTACCGATCTACTTTTACACTGAGTCTACCTCACATTCATTACTATAATACACAATACACATTTGTTTCTAAGAACAAGTATACATTCACTAAACTGGCTGCCGACAACACTGTCCAGTATTCACTGTAGAATTTTAAGTCTTGCCACCAATTTCAATTCTTACAAAATGCATTAACAGTAAAAAAAAAAAGAAGAAATTGATATAATGCGTCATCAGTGATATGCTATCCATTTTCCAGTAACGTCAATTGAACATAGACTAACAAATATCTAGCTGTTTACATTATATTTTTACTGGCTATACATATGACTGTAGGTGATATGGCCTTGAGGTTTGATTTACAAGCTAACTCTATAATTACATAAAGGTTTGTCATTAATTCACAGCTAAATTGTGGCTATCGGACAGAAACAATGTAGTTTTTACCATTGATTTAATGAAAATGCTTAAGGCATGTCTATATTATATTGTTAAATATCGACATACAGACTGCCATTCAAAAATGGCCCAGGAATACCTGCTTATATACTGTATGAAACAAATATCTACGACATGTTTGTAATTCCAACATTATTCTTTGGTTGTTTTTTTAATCCTTTGTTGGTTAAATAAAATAGCATAACTTTAAATCTCCATGAAGTGTTGATTGAATAATCTTGATGAAATGCTATTCATTAAATTCCTTGTTTCTTTAGACAAAAGATTCAATGATTCAATTGAAAGATAAAAAATATTCTACAAAAATACTGATACAATTTGACAAGATATAAAACAATGCTAAATAATAATGTTAACTCATTCACCCCCAAAATAGCATAATGGACTAATCCAGACTTTGAATCAGAAGAATTCAAATGTATCTACAGGGGTAAAGAAGTAAAAAAAACAAAAAACAAACAAAGATCAAGACTATGATCTTCTTTGTAAATAAATAAATACTGATATCACATGAGACATTTTGACCTATCAGAACCCTTGATTTTCAAAGTTGTAAATAATGTTGATTATAATATACTCCACTGGGTTTTAAAAATGTACAATTACAGGTTTAAATAAACACTAAGCTATTTCATTCTACACAATACTTTATGTTTAATTCACATTATAACTAGATGGAATAATCCATTTAAATAACGCCTGGGTGTATTTATTATTTTAAATTGATTTTTACAATTTTAAAATTTAAGATTATATTGTTAATTAACATTTTGGGATAATATTCTTTATTTTATTATTTTTTAGCTAATGAAAATTTCAAAAATATTTTGATAAATATTTCAAATAATTGCAATAAAAATTATTCAAAATAAAAAGAAGTTGAGATTTCAGCCTGCCACCCTGTTCATCATCATGTTGTAGATAACATCACCATTTCTCTTCAGGATTAAAAACCATTGATATCTCAATAACATGTACATCACTTATATAACAACAATTTATCACCCTTATCTTTCAAAATCACATCTCATTAACAGTTTCAAATTGATATCATGAAATCCATACTGATAAAATTTCCAATTAATTTTCATTAATTAATTCATATTGTCATCATTAATTTTTTTATCAATGAAAATTCAACAAAAATCTTGCAACATAAAAATCAACAAAATGCTATGCACCTAACGAAATATATCACAGAATAAAGAGCTGGCTTATCTACCATTATAAAGAAAATAAAAGATATCACAGAATTAAGGTATGGCTCATTTATGTAATAAAGAAAACATCAGACAACAAAGTATAGCAGCCTCCAGAAGGATGTGATAAACTTCACGAAAGACTTTATTCAGAAGAAAAAGTTAAGAAATACCTCTGCTATTGTTCATCAGCTCAAAAGGTTTGGTTTGTAACGGTCTAATTAAATATTTATGGTGAAAAAAGAAGAAGAATAAAACAGCGAATGAATAGAGCTAAGACGTGTCAGACACCGGTATAAGAATAAACTTTCAAACAATGGATTTAAAATCAATATTTCAAAAAAATTTGAGAAGAATATTGAAATGAACCAATATTGATCAGAGAATAAATACCGGGTATGAAGTATTGTTATAAACTAAATTTGTGTAAAATATTGAAGGAATATTTTGTTTGGAATGCATAAACACATCAAACTTTTATCAATAACTTATTCTATGGCTGGTCCATGGAAATGGAACCGTCAGGTGCCTTTCACTACCTATATAAAACCTTTTATTTAAAATGGCATTAAGAATCACTTTCACTCTTATATTGGCATTGATATCCACGGCATATTCATACAAAACCTCTCCCATTCTCTATATAATGGCTTTTCATAAGATATAACGGTCACTGTGGTAAAATAAATAGCTGAGTTGTTATGAAAATCTGATGATATGAAAATATTTTGAGGTTCACATACATATGTAAAAATTTCACACTAAGGTTGCGTACAAGGAAGATATCACAGTCTGCTATGAAAACTCAGAGAGAAAAATACAACAATCATTTGTAATTTTTGGAAAATTGATTTCCATCAGAAAAATGTTTGACCTATAACGAATGCTAACACTTTTATCACAATTCTTATATGATAATACAAAATGATTTATGGCAAATATTTACTTAATTTTTCTAAATTGAGCAAACATTTACAACATTTTTTCAAATAAAAACAGCTTATGTTCAGATCTTCAACAATGGATTTAAAGTCCATTCAAATAACACTCACATAACAAAGTTCTCAAATATGGCAGAACCACATCATTGTAAAGTTTGGTATCGGTAATTCACCATCACATGATCGGGGGAATAACCATGGATGAGAACTGCCGATCCTGGTAAAAAGTTCACGGACCATTCAAAAGGTCATCCCTGAGAGAGTCTCTCATTTTCTTAGAAAGAATTTTAAGTTCATGTGCGGCCTCGTTGGCTTCAGATAAAACTCCGTCGAGACCGTAGCGATCCCTTACTCCACCACGACCTCTCATTGAACCCCTCCTCCTTGGAGCACGACCTCCATCATATTCACTTTCGTCGGACATAAATCCATCCTGATCATCATCGAAAGTTTGGGGGAATTCTTGGATGCGTACACGACGTCGTGGAGGGGCTGAGAACACTGGCACAACATACTGAGGGGGTGGAGGTGGGGGAGGAGGGGGCTGACGCCGTGGTGGGATCTGGTAGTTACGCAAGCGTTCAAGTCGGTCACCAATGGCATTAAGATCGTCCTGGGTGACCCGTCCAGGGGGAAATTGTGTGTGACCATTCATTTGTGGCATTGGTCCATAAGTGGCAGGTGCTGTATAGTTCAGGTTCATCAGGGGTTGGCTTGGCATAGGCTGGTAGTAGTTAGGTGTAGGATTATCAAATCCGTTCTGCTGTGGTGGAGCAGGAGGAAGAACACGGCTTTGTCTAGAAGGTGGAGTTGGAGTGACAAATCGAACGGGGGAATTACGATGTCCACTCACACTAGACATGGGTCGGCTCCTCTCATAAGGCATTTCAAGGCTGTGCTGTGAGCGAGAGTCATTACCATCTTTCATGTCCTTAACGTCAGACATGAGATCACGTAAACGTCCATGACGGGAATTCCGAACTGGATCGCCTTCCGGGAATATTTTCATTCCAGTCTGGGTTCCTTGTTCGGAAAGAGTTTGAGTGGCTGCAACACCATGGCTGCCCGCGTTTTTCAGTGTACGTACATCAGAGCTCAGGGACTGAAGCAAGGGTAGACTGCCGTGAGAGGCTAAAGACCGAGCATCATCAGTCGGCGTGTCTGAGCCAATGCCTCTCTGAGCCTTAAGTGTTTTCACATCCATTAGTATACTCTTTAACAAGTCAGTCCTGGAACCTCCCAGGGATCTCCTGGTCTGATTTCCTACGGAGTTCAGTGATAAATTAGAGGTCTGCATAGCTGAATTCCTTGGCAGACCTTCGGTTTGAGTTTGCATGGCACGTGGCATCTGTGTACTGATGTTACGTGAGCTTCCTCCCCACATGTTGCCAGGCGTCTGTGTATGTGCATGCCCCGGTGTCTGACAGGCAGCATCCTGTAAATCGTCTGGGTTGATCTGAGGGAAATCTCCAATAATATAGCTGCCGGTGGACTCGGCGTCCGACACGGCTTCTAGCAACAACTGACTGGGTGTACCTCTCATAGTGTCTAAAGTTTGTGAACCAAAAACGTCGACTGTATCAAAACTCGATGCGTGCATGGTATAGTACGTCTCACCATATCCAGATTCTTCACTTTCAGATTCACATCCTGCAGCCGCTGCTCCACCTTTCTTTAGATCATGATCTTGACGGCTGCTGTGCGAACGTCGGCCTGAATGGGGAGTGTGTGGCTGGCTTCCCTGGCCACGTCTTATTTTACGTCGACTGGGAGTACTGTCGTGACCTCCACGTACTGACGGTGGGTATCTAAACACACTGTCATCACCATCATCGTCGTCATCATCATCGTCACTGTAGCGTGACCCAAGAAGATGGCTACGTCGCCCAGACGACCTGGCTGACGGGTCTGAGGTTTGCGTGGATCGGCACTTGCGTCTCTGCAGGGTAGATGAGTGGAGGAATGGCAGTTATGTATGTATAATTTAACAAAGAAATGATTAGTGTAAAAAATAACACTGTCACCCACTTAAAAACACCCGCAATTGTCAATCAAGCACCAAACCAACCATTAAAAAAAATTAATGTTACCATTAACTATTAGTGTCATAAAATTAATGGACAAATTAATCAATTACCATTTAATAAAGTCATTACTTTTAAAGTTTATTTTCCTTAATTTCTCTTTAAATAAACATTGAAGTGGTAAATCAATGAGACAGTTACAGGAAGAAGAGGTTTACAAATATAGTCATCTGTACACACAGAACAAGCACCGATGGAAGCCTGCCACAAAAACACACATACCCCTGACTAGCTAACTATGTATCTATCTAAAGCCATCATTGAGAGTTGCAGACTTGCTTTGCATTGGGAATGCCACATAATCAGGCACAGAGCGCAGGGAATGTTTACATATTGGGACTTTATATAAAATCGGAGTAACCGCAAATATGACTAGAGAAAAATTCTCATTTTCTTGTCACCAAAAGTTTGGATTTAGCTCTGACCCACCACTTACCTCTATATAAATATACACAGGTCACCATAAATTTATAGTCTAAAGCCACACCAGGAGAAACAGAGAAACAGACTTCACACCAGTGAAAGCATAAATAATGATATAAAGATAGATATATATGAAGGTGTAAAAGTTCTAAGACGATTTATGATAACTTACCTACTATAGTTAGTAATATAAAACTACAGGTAAGAATGGCTAGGTGAGCATTTACACACTTTAAATATCCTCGACGGCGTCTATTCAGTTCTCATTAACCTACACCTTGATAACAGGAACCACTCAAGCAAGCTTATATGAATTATTTCTCTCTGTATTGATCTCGTATAAAAGTTCTCTGACATGTTTTAACAAGTTTAAAATCTACCGGTAATCTGTTTCCCGCCATAATTTTATAGATTTATATTCCAATACAATAGCCGATCACTGGGCCGGGATCAGAGCTAGGGACTCACAATAATTAGTGTTAGTGGGGACGGTCTGATCGATATAATAGGTCTATAAACGCCACAAATATAGTGAGATATGCTGGATAAAATATTGAATAATTATATAATATACAAAAGAGGAATAAATCAATATTTCAGTGTATGTTAATGAGAGGAGAGAGATTGAAGCTAAGGGTGGGATAGACACAGGGATAGCTCAGAGATCAGAAGAGTAGAGAGATATATATCCATTAGAACATGCTCATCATTTACCACTTCTGTACGTTATACTTACTCAAATCAACTTGTTGTAAAAATCTAAACAGCCATCCATCCACAGATCTATTTTACTCTCAACACCGATATTTCACAGACATAAAAATTCTCCATGCAATCTTTCCATTATCGCAACATGCTAAGTGACATATACTGCATGTCAGAGTTGCTGAAGCGTCTTGGATGGAAATTCACTATATACCAGTATAGCACAATGGGACATTTAACTCCAAACAACTTTCCTATTGTTACTTAGCTTCTACATTTAATCCTGTCGCATGCTTAAACTTGTCTACCGGGGTAAGTCTTGGGGTCAACCAGCCAGTTCTAGAGCCCTAGGTGTATACACTGGGTAGCTGCCAGTCTTAATCAACAAGATAAAAGACTGTACATTTCATGTTTGCTTTTCCAATATACAATCAGCCATGTACCCAAGTCCTGTCAGTCGCGAATATTGATTACGCCCCCAAATCAAAGGATTATCCCAGACCACTCCATGTCTCGGCCAATCAACAAACATGGAGCTCATGTTTAAACTCTCCGAGATAATGTTTTATACACAGACACTCTATAAATCTGGTATTCAGAAGCTCTATAAAGGATAACTACACAGATCTAAATCAATGTAAGTCTGTGAGGTTTTTTTAAAGCTTCACATCGAGGTATACATCTACAAAATGTCATGAAAATAAATTTGACAAGATGTTTTCATTTCTAAAGATTCTACTACGAGCATGGGACAAAAAAGAAGTGTTGGATTTGAATTGCAAAAGTGAAAAGTCATTGAGATAATACTGAGTGATATACAACATTGACACAGGTGCTTTCTATGACGACCGAGGTGAGGCCGTCATCGATAATCATGATGAGAGCGCTGTTCAAATGAGTCGTACATAAAGGGAAAAAAATCAACAATATGGTGACATGTGCTTAACTTGATAGGCAACTTTGATTTGTTTCCATCCACCTGGGAGTTTTATGACCAAAACATTTATTGGACTACTTTGTTTGAAGAGGCATGCAAAGCAAGTGGGCAACTATACAAAACATTTACTCTCATCAGTATACACAGTATCGGTGTGTGTGTAAACTGTGGACCTCCACCTTCATTCATCCGACTTTATATAAAGGGAGACAACTAGCAAATACATATATTTCCATTAACACTTTAAAATATAATTGCATTTTTCATTTCACGCCCAGCTTAGTAAACAGAATTTTTTAATACAATTTTGTGTCTAGCTAAAATGATATTACTAAAATATCAATTTTTACAGCATTGTTGTGTCTAGCTAAGTATTCTGTCTTTTCATATTTCAGAATCACTGGAATATGTGAACTTGTATTGAGAGTTACATCATTAGTTTGAGCATAAAATTTTTGGGCTTTTTCACATCTTTTTGTATGAAGAAACCCTAACAAACAAATGACGTAACAGTCAATACTTCCTCACAAGGGCAGATAACTCTAGCATACAAAACGACAGAGTATTAACCATGTAATCTTAATACACATTTCATGTCTAGCTAATTATACAAACAAACCACACATTATGATATTACCTTGTTACATTGTTAAGGATACCACTGTTAGTGATGCAGCGGTCAGCGGTCAGCCGTCAGTGGTCAGTTGTCACACAGTTTACACACCTCCCATTATAGGATGACCACTGTATCACTGCTTAAAATTCTTGTTCTCATTCACATTAAAAGACATTAGGAATTCTTCTGTTTTAAATCTACATTTGAAATAATTTTTAAAAAAGTGATCAAACAGATACCCTATCTTTTTACAAGGATTAACAGTTTTTTTATTACTGAAGTATCAATTACAGGTCAAAATTAAACCACAGATTTGATTTTCTGATTGCCTAATTTTGAGTATAGAAGTTTAAGCAGTGATACAAATCAAGGTCTCCTTTCTTGACTAAGGTCACTTACCTTTAGCTGAGCTGACTTCTGAACAACAGACACGTCTGCTGCCTCAATCTTCTCCAACTCCTCAACAAAGTTAGCCAAGTCTTGGTCCATGTCATTCTCTTGTTCCTGGAGATCTTTGTTACTTTGGAGGGCCTGTTCCCGGTCTTCCAGGAGGTTTTCTATCTGTCCCAGAAGTTCCTCCCAGTCTTCACGTACAGCCCGCATCACTGGGTCGACCAGAGCAGGGTTGTGTTGGGTCAGTTCACGGTATCTGTTCAGGAAGGCATCTATAGCAGGTCCACGACCCTGGACCTCTTCTCTCAGAGCCTGTAACCATGGAAACATTCTACTTTACATTCATGTATCAGGCATAAATTGGAATTTGTAATACCATAACATTCTATTGTTTTAAGAAGTATTTGCTTCTACAAACATTTCACTCACTTTTTGTTAAGAGTCTAAGCACTAAACCATGGGAAGCAAACTTTTACTCTTGCTCTCAATCTCTCAATTATTTCTTAATCTTAATATCATTATATCCCTGTAAGAGGTCTTAAAATGATAAACATTAAATCAAAATGGATCAAGGTATCAAAGAGAAAGTTCTGTCCTCAAGAAAATCTCAAATCTTCTTACCTGTAAATTAGCAATTTCCAGTTCGGCGGCCTCAGCATGGAGCTTCGCTGGTCGCTGTTCCATGACCTGAAGATCCTCTTGTTTGCTGTGGAGCCAATTTCGAAGGTCTGTCCTCTGGCGATCAACAGACTCCCATTGACCAATGGTATCACGAACATTCTCCATCCGCTTCTCAACCTAATGACAAATATCAAAGAATTGATTAATAAAATATACAGGTTTTTATTTTTATTTCGCAGGACACTCAGGTTTGAAGTAAGGTATTCTTCACTATTACAATATGAAGATCCATCAAATCAAATAAGCACTAAGTATATGGTGATTATATAACAAGTGATCAGCAGAGGACTCTACCAACATAAATACAGTTATCTCCCCTTATATATACTACATGTTGTGAGAGGCATTGACCTTTAACATACTGAACACTTATTTATCTATTGTGTTGATACAAATGCCATAAAAACAATTTAACCTGTGAAACCTTAACAAAATAAATGTTGTTACCTGGGAGATGGCTTCCTTGAGTTCAGAGTTCACCTGGTCAGCTAACTCAGACACGGGTGATGGCACATCTTTCTCACTCTGGTCAAGGCTGTCCATACTTCCCAAATTGTCAAAACGATGAGATGCATTGGTCATTTCTTGTTTCATTCCATTAAGTTTCTCCCACATGGTCTAAAAATACAATGATGACAAGTTGCAGCACACCATTTTATCCACCAATCACAGTATTTGTTATATGTCCTGTTCACAGCTATAATTTCTTTTTAAAAGTTATGGTCATTTATGAACATTAAAGAATTTAGTTGATTGAAAAATGCTGAATATCTTCTAAGGATAACTAATGATGTTTGTCCATTAATTGACAACTGCCCTATTGAAGCTCAAAAGGTATAGAGGACTATACCTGTCAGATACCTTAACCAGGCAGCCATCACAGCTCTCAAACATTGTTGATTATGATAAATCTTAATCTGTTATTGTACCAAAACCAGATTATCACTAACATACATCCATATACAGCAATCTGATGAACTAGAAATTTAAATAAGTCTAATTCATTAAATAAGGAAATGTAAAAAAAGCTTACAATTAATGTTTCTGCATTTAGTTGATTTTGAAGAATTCTATATGAACCTGGTAGTCTTCAAAACATATTTTTCCATAGAAAGAATCTGCACAAGACTACAAAGACCACAGACAGTGACCTCTTGACCTCTGAACCCATAGTCCAAGGCCAGGTCAACTTACCCTGGTATTGTCTAGTTTGTCCTGAGCCACCTGAAGGTTGTCAGGCACCTGAGCGTCACAGTCACCAAGCCAGCGTGGGAACTCTTCGTTAAGGTAGTGGTCATTTCTGTCCAGGAGATCTTTGTAATCCTGCCAGCGCTTCATGACATCATCCAGACGATTCTGTAGAAAGTGACCATTAGGGGTCAAAGACAAGGTCACTAGATCTAACAACTATCACACCTAGTCACTTGAGCATCCCAACTAATGATTTTGGCTTCTGTGTATCTCAAGTCCATAGGTATCTGGATGTTTTTTCATGGTTTTTGATAGTCAATACCTTGATATAGGTCAATTAAATTTAATGGTCTGTATTTTGATGTGTTTTAAAGTAATCTCACCAACCCAAACAAAGCCAATATGCATCATGTTATCTGTCATATGTTGTTCCCTATATATAGTCTGTGTTCTGATGTAATTTTTCAAAACCTTTAAAATTGTGTGTACAACAAGATATGCTGATATCATTAAAAAGGTAGAATTTGTTGTACAGTTTACAAATACATTTCAGTCCTTTGTATTTTTTTTTTTTATTATTATTTTTTTCAGGGGTGGGAGGGGGGGGGGGTTCCCCACACCCCATTTGATTTGTCTGTAGTTGATGTGAATGACTATTTATAGACTATTTTATTGTGATTCCAATTATTTTGATGATCCATGTTTTTATGTAATAGATTTGAATGTCTGGATTTTCAAAGAATTTTTCTCATTTATTTTCATTTCATTTATTTTTGTGTTTGCAATACAAAGAATTTTTCACAATTTTAATGATGCTTCACCGCTGACAAATGGTATTTTTTCACTATCAAAAACAGCAGCAGATGATTTAGTATTTTCCTTTAGTTACAAAAGAAAATTACTTTCCACCATTACCACCATTGAAATGGTTGAGCATCTAATTTTATTTTAAGATAAAAATTTAAAAAATAATTAATTGCATCCCGAAAAAATTCCATGGCACTATATCCTATATATGAATGAAGTACTGACTGCCCATGCACCAAAGCCAAAATAAATTATTTTATATTATTTTTTGTGTTAATTAGATATATATATACATGATTAAACACCAATTATTGTTCAAATGATGAATATCATTTATGCTCTGTCGGCGGTGGAGCATCTTTAAATATCTATTTTATTTACTTTTGTGTCTGCATTTTAAATTTTTTTTTTAACAATTTTAATATTTTAATTTTGTGTCTGCACCTTGAAGGAATTTTTCACAATTAGAATATTTTATTTTTGTCTGCTTTTAGAAGGAATTTTTTCACAATTTGAATATTTATTTATTTTGAAAGATTATTTTTCACAATTTGAATATCTATTTTTGTGTCTGCATTACAAAGTTTTTTTTCAATATAAATATTTTTTTTTTTTACTTTTGTGTCTGCATTTTAATTTTTTTTTAAAACAATTTAAATATCTTAATTTTGTGACTGCATCTTCAAAGATTTTTTCACAATTAGAATATTTTATTTATGTCTGCATTTAGAAGGAATTTTTATTTTGAAAGAATTTTTTTCACAATTTGAAAATATTTATATTTGTGTCTGCATTTTGAAAGAATTTTTCATATGTATAGTTCCACATGATTTCTATGGTCCTTTTCAATGAAATGTTGTATTTTAAAGTAATGTGTTTTCATGAATTGCCACATTTTAATGTGACTTTTGACTGTGGTAAGTTGTTCTATACTAATTAAAGGATTGCAATTCTTCCCCATTTTTCATGTTTAAATATTTTGATGTAACTTCTTATATCCAATGCTCTGTACTCCATACTAATATTGATAGGTGATGTACAGCCAAACCTCATTATCACAAATTTAATAGAACAGACATTTATATTTACATTAAATGTTGTGTTACTATTTTAGAATTTGAGTAAAAACATTTCATGATTTAAATCTTGGCCAAAACCAGTAAAATAATTTGAATAAAGCAATGTCTATACAACTTTTAAAGAGTAATATATTTTTTGAATTCAGGAGGTTTGTCTGTAATTCAATACAATACAGATAAACTAAGAACTACAATGGTATTTAATGATGTTGGAGAGAAAGTGATCAAATCAAAAGAAAGCACTGTAATTGATTTTATTATTTTTATTAAATATTGAAATAGCTTGATGAGCTGACATCACCCTACACAGTAGTACTGCTAGTCTAAAACTTCCCTCACTATACAATTCCTCATCTGAGTTCTCACTAACCATTTGGATAAACAAGACATGTTTTCATGATAATATTTTTCCCTGAAAAGGAAATATTCAATCTTTTTTTTTGTTAAAAAAAAGTCTGAAGTTTTTTGGACTGACATTCAATTTTTGAAACTTTCATTTGTTTAAAAACACATTCCAAATGGTTTGTGCAACTCATAAGATTTCAGAGTGTCTATAAGGATCAGTTCAACAGTTTTTAATGAGCTCATTGATTAAGGTGTGAGTTAAATTAAATAGTTTTAGTTATGAAAGGCACAACCTATATCTCAACAGTTTAACTTTGTAAATATATATATAACATGTAAAATATTTCTTTAAACAGAATGGGACGTCATCATAAATTGTATATTGCCACATATATTGGCAAGTCTTCTTGGTGAATCCTACAGGTGAAATGGTGCTAGTTAAAAACATTCAGTCATGCATGGAGGTAATATGGAATTAATTCAAGGTGAGGTCAAAGATCACAGAGGTCAAGGTTAAAAGGTCAACATTTGACCTACAATGATTGGGACGTTTCCTTGGAGACATGCACATGGAATTCTGTTAGCAACCCAAACCAGACAAAACACATTTGTTAGGTAACTCACGACCAAATAAATAAATTACATGTTCACCTACAGTTAATAAATAAAACTTTCATATCGGCAATAATTTACAATGAATATTCTAGCACGCATAAGATAACAATTTACAGAAAATAAAACTACTAACAATTCATATAATATAGAGCATTTATATGGACAAGATTATCTGTTCATGTATACATAAAATACTGGAAAAATATAAAATATTGATGGACGGATGCAATAAAAGATTGCCTTTTACTCAAAATATCACAACAATAACAAGTCACATTCACAAAGTTACTAACGCTACCTGTTATAAGCACCAAATATGTTTTTGATGAAAAATACTGATTAAAATTCCATGTACAAGAAACGGTAACAAGTTTAGTTGACTAAGTTACACTCACACACATGTGATCTGGTAAAAATGGCCGTTCTGGCCGATCACAGGGCTTTCACTGGAATGGCACAAATAACAGTAAATAACACGCGAGTATATAACATCTCATATATATAAACTTATCACAATTTTTTGATATCACAAAGTTTTCTTTCCAGATTATATGGAATGTTTTAAGATGTTAAAAGTGTCCAGTGTCCAAAATAATCGATGATTTCCGTAATGTTTCAATCTTGTATTTATAACAGTTGATCCAATTTCTTCCAAACATTAAATTTGGTACACAAAACATCGCAAAAATACACATGGTATGATGTGAAGTTTGTCTCTTTTGCAACACTTTTTTCACTGTCTTCCGGTTGTTGGACTGATTTGTGGTTTTCAGTTCAGAAACAAATATAATGGTCATCAACAAGGTGTGTGAAAACTGACCGAAGCATGGCGAAGTGACCCGGAGTGACCGCAAGGAACTGACCAGGAGGAACTGATCGGTCAATACCAGTAGAGATCTATGTGATCCAAAACTACCTGTGGAGCAGATTAACAAAGAGTCTCACTCACAAACCGAGATAACCACAACAAAGGCAGAGGTGGATCCAGGGAAACAGGAAGTACAACCAGGGGCAATAACTCTGATTTACTGACAAAAATATTTCAATAAAACAAAGTGAAAAATTGTTTGAATAGACTGTACTTGAACTTCCTGTAGTTTTTATGATTTGAATAATTCATCTTAGCAACTTAAATTCCATTTTCCAAATTTCAAAACAAAACTTTCCTGATTGTCTCCCCTGGATCCACTGCTGTCAATTCTAATACAAACATGTTGAAGCAATTTTAATCGACAAACTTAACTAGCAATTGATTTGGAATGAAGGCTAGGAACTAAATAATGCTGATAGCAACATTCAACATTTAAGCAATCTCTGCATCCTATCAATCCCTAAAACCTATTTAACCATTTTTGAAATCTTATACAATTTAATTGATTTTCTTAATTACTGTTTTAACCCACAAATTCATAACTTAATTTGCATGTCATATTCAGTGAATGACAAAAGAATTCAATTTCAACTATCCTTCACCTACTAGATTTAATAATGTGATGGCAGTGGACCCAGAAAACAGCTATTTTCTATTGTGCTTTAAAATGGAAATGGAATCTGTGCATGTGACGTTATCAAAAGTAAAAGATAAGAAACCAAAATCTATTTAAGTTAAATCACTCAGAGAATAAAATTCACAAAAAAATTGTCTGCACAAACTAAATGTTTTGGGAAAAATGAAGACACACAAAATATGAAAAAAAGGCAATATTTGCTGAGATCGTTTCTGTATGCTGTTTTACACTTTTCATAAGAAATGATTAGCTAGATCTTTGTTTAAATCTCCAAAATAAATACAAAGTAAAACATGGGAAGTGCTCTAGAAGCATAGCAAAGGATGGCCAAAATACAAAGACACAAAACCACTCACTTCTCCACAAAAAAAAAAAAAAAAAAAAAAAAAAAATCACACAGGATATATTACTCCATCATACAATATATATTTCAACTATCTAAATACACTGTAGTATAAGATTCTCTGGATACAGATTCTAACGACTAGGACAGAATTAAAGATAGAGACGCTTGAATACTTAGAGAACAGCAGTGATCAAAATTTAAATGCAGACAAAAAAACATCAATGTTATTTGACAGGAATGTTAAATATGTAGCTGGTGACGAATCATTGTCATGGTTATACTGCCAGCAGGGATGGAAAATTTACAATATCAAACTTCGACAAGCATGCAAACAACATGCTGAAACCCTTATCTCATTGAATTTATAAATTAAAACAGTCTTTGTTATCTTTAACAAATATTATTGGACAATGTAACGATTAAGTGAGTTAAAAAATAACAAACGGAAGACATCAGGTTAAAAAAGACCAAATTAAATACAAAGAGAAGTCACTGGTGAATTGTTTATATATATTCTGTGGTAGTAACCATGGAATTAAGTTGCCATAGCAACCCTGTAAAGAACATAAACTCCTTGACCATCCTTTGTGTGCATGTCTTCCAGGCTTATTAACTAATGACCTTGACCTTAGCCACCTTGACCCTCCATAGCATGTTTGGTATTCTACACAAGCATTAGCCTTCTCACCTGTAGGATTCTGGTTTTAGTAAATAAGATAATTGCTTGACCTAAAGGTCATGACATTTCGGCTGCACGCCGTGAGTCATGGGCACTGTTGCTATGGCTACAGGCCAATGGACATGTCGATATGGCTGCCATACAAGGTCATGTCACTATGGTTACTAGTCAAAGACTTAAGGTGAAAGTTAATGTAACAATGTCTTTCAGTTAAATGTCATCGATTTATGGCCACAGTCAAAGGTCATTTAACGATGGTTACAAGGTCATGCTATGTTATCCATTTTTTTTGCAAGATACTAATTTTTTCCGTGAGGGAGCTCAAATTTTTATTTAGATATTTCACACATAAGGTATAAAATACAATTACAAAATATAAATAAGCAGATATTTGACTACTGGTTACCAGTCTAAGGCCAAAAGTCATGATATATCATGACTACCAGATGAGGGCCCTGTCACTGACTCCTAATTATATGTCATACGTCACATGTCACTATGGTTACCAGTTAACCGTTAAAGTTTCTATGGCTACAAGTCATATTGCATGTCACAATGGCTGCTAGCCGTAGGTTGAGCATTTATACATTACTGGTGGTGCTAAAGATGATGATGGTGTGTAACTAGAAGCTGATGGAGAAAAGTGAGTCATCTCATACTTTAACACAGAAGTCACCAATTAAAGCAAGTTCTATCAAATAATTGGGGTTTTTTTTTGCAAATTTTATTTTGAAAACTTTTTAAATTCAACAAATGTAAAATTTGAGCTTAACCTTTTCAATTGATTTTTTTTATAAATAGAAATGGTGAATTTTGTGTTCAAAATATCAGTTCTCGGTAAATGCTGAACTTTTTATCTGACATAATCACATGTTCTGAATGAGAGAATAAAGTGAGGATGAAGATCGCTGTCTACACATGCCTGAACACTTACCCTGATCTGCTCGGCTGTCGTCTGCAAATTGAGATAACTTTCCTCCAAGTTCTGCATCTGAGACTGGACTTGTTGTGCCATCTTAGGAACTCTGATATTATCCTGTACAAGACTACGGCCTCGGTGGGACACTTCATCTAATGTAGATCGGTAGTTTTCAATTTCCTTGATCAGTCCCTAAAATACAATACCAGTATTTTTATATTGAATCAACACTAATTTAAAGTAGGTTGGATGGTTGGTTGAGTGAGCTTAATGTCATATTAACAGCTAAGGTCACTTAAGAAATGCCTCCCCTACATGTATTATGCTCTTGTGTGAATATCTATGATTTGGGAGGCTGCGGTATATCCGTTTTGTGATTTTTGCCAATTTTTCTCTGTTTTATCATCATTGTCTTGTTTGTTGAATTTTCTGCATACAAGTAAAGGATACTTACACGATGTTTATCAATTTGTCGCTGCGTGAGTTCCATGGTACTGACATTCAGGGAATTATGGGACATAAGTTTGAATGATGTCTGTAGCAGCCATTTCTCACTGTCCTGCTGTGCCTCGTGGAAGTCCAGGTGGTCGTGGTAGGCTTGTTCAAGTTTAGCCACAATCTCCTGTAAATCAGTATCAGAAAATTCAGCAATTGTAAACCTACATGTCATATTTACATACAAAGTACTGCATTTAGTTCCTAGGACGCATACAACTTAGTTTTTAACCTACTGCAGAAGTGTCTTATCGAGTTTGAACGTTTCATCAAGATCTTGAATTATTTTCATACTATCCATCCTAGTAAATCCATCAAAGCATAAACTACAATTCTACTGACAAATTTCTTCAGAAAAAATATACTTGTAATTAAGGACAAAGCTAGGCATTGAACTATGGGATAGGAAAGAAAACAGAGGGAAACAGAGAAGTACACAAGAGTCAGATCTACATACCTGTGCACGACTGAGGACTCTGTCATATCTGTTCTGGACACTTGACAGGGTATCGGACACTTCACGGTTTTCACTCAAAGCCTCCAGATTAGCGACACGTTCTGCTAATTCATTGACAAGGCGATGGTGGTTTTCAATGTCACTCAGAACAAGCTAAAACATAAGCCATCACAAATATTGTATTTACAAAAACGCATTACACTGTATAATTTGAATTAAAAAATCTTTCATTCATTCTGTGCCTACAAAATCATTCTTTAGAAGTCTTTCAACTGAAAGAGTTTTAATCTCTATGTATTACATGATAGTAAACTCTATATATTTCTTAATAAAACATTCCAAATTTTGCATACCGTATCAATACAATAAGCATGTATCACTCAATATTTCAAAAGAATGAGATCTAATTATTTAAAGCTTTTATTTTTAAAATTGAAAATGTTTTAAAATGTTGTACCTTAAATTTATCAAGCTGTGTCTTCTTCTCCACGAGTTGTGCCCGTGGATCAGGGTCGGTCGAGAGCTGGTTCTCCATATCGGCTAGCCATTTGATCAGACTGCCATAGTACTCCTCATAATCATTCCAGCGATCCTGAACACCTTCCAACATGGCGGAGGTCTCGGAGATAGCCTGGTTTAGCTTTTCCCACTCGTTGGTGAGCTCTGTCACCTGCTGTTCAATAATCCTCTTACCGTCTGAGGAGGTGTTGGGAAGGATTCTCTCTGCAAGGTCACAGACCAGGTTCACTTTCCTCAGTCCTTCATCCATGTTGGTTGTAATATCCTGAAAAACATCATTACATTTTTGTCAATTACACTTCCTTTTATCATTTTTTATACTTATCTTGTCCTTTATCTTTTCTCAGCTTCATCATCTCGCCGTAAATTGTGATATCTATGCTATCCCTAGTATCATATCCCTGCAGCTTTTATCACCTCCATCACCCTTAGTATGTAGTAAGATTTGTGTCACTCTCTTATAAAGGTATGGTATCTCTGTTACCCTATCATTATTTCTAACAACCCCTAGGATGATATTTCCTCTCACTCCATCTTCTCCATCTAAGAAACTCACAAAAGAATGTTTATATGTACCTTGATGTCATCCATGCGGTCCTGGACGGCGTGCCAGTCACCTGACGTGTCGTTACAGGTGTTAACGCGCTCATCAACCTCAGCCAGCCAATCAGCTGCGTCATCAAAGGCTGTGTTGTAGTTTTTGTGGTCTTTGGCATTCTCTGATAATCTGTGGACCATTGCCTGAGGAAATGGTGGAAACATTGAATACAAGGATAAATCAAGTCTTACAAGAGAATATTTGTACAGTAAAAAGAAGTTTTCAGAACTTTGACTTTGGAACACTTCTAATATCTCCTAAATGATAATATGTCTTTATGATGAAAAATCTCCATCATTCGAGATCATTCTGAGTCAACATGGAATAGACAAGTTCAAACAAAATTTTAATTCATTTCTATCAAAGAAGTCACTCCTGCTTGGAGTTGAAAACAATAAACTGCTGCCCTTTCTAAGATTCCAATGTTTTTACAGACATACCCACAGAGTAGCTATGATTTTAACACCAACCTTTGCAGCAGACACGAGTCCCTGGTACTTGGCCGATAGTAACATCATGTTGTTGGAGAGACGAGGATCTGAGCTCCTCTGTGATACAGCGTCTGTCCGATCCTTTACATGATCCAAGGCTGCCTTCCTCTTCAGGATCTCATCAAATACGTCCTGTAAAACAAACATAATCTGTTCAAAACATGTTCAACAAAACTTTTAAATTAAAATTTGCATAAAAAAACAAGAGCTGTTGGAGAACAGCAAAGCTCGCCTATTCAGAAGAAGTTGAAGCTTAAACAATTGATGAAACAGAAACTTGCTCAAAACCTTGAAATGGGACGCCAACGCTGACACCGACGCCGACGCCGGGGTGACAACATTAGCTCCCCCTATTCTTCGAACAGGCGAGCTAAAAATTCAAAGACACAACCAAATGTAATCTCATATTAAATGTTTCATAAGATTATTTGAACTAGTGATAAAATCATCCACAAATAAAAAAGACTGTTACCTCTGCGTCCATGAGTTGTTGTTCTTTGTGTTGTTGGTCTGGCTTGTTTTCCTGGAGACCTTTGACCTTGCCCTCCATTTTCTCTGCCCATTGGTGGAAGCGCTGGTACTCCTCATCAAGTTCCAGCCAATTTCCGATACAAGCCTCGAGGTTAGCCTCCATCTCGTTGACAGAGGAAGCAAAAGAGTTCCAATCCTCTTTCAGATTGGTCAGCTCCTTGTGTATGGCTTCCTGTCCACGAGGGGCCGTGGTCTGGCACACTCGCTCACCAAGCTGGGTAGCATTGTTGACCATGTCCTGACCTTGGCGCATCTCTCCTTTGAAATCCTGTATCAACGAAAAATAAAGTTTGATCAATATAGAGTCACATTGTTGGCTCATTAGCCAATGCCTTAATAAGGGGATCTCAAACATGAAGTTCCAATGACAATTAGTATGGGAAATAGACCCAGGCAAGACTATGAGCAGCAGAAGGGACAAAAAGTTATTCTGTCCATTTTTTAAACCATTGCTATCACAATGTGAATACATTACAGATTGTTAGAGTAACATTTTACATCACTCTCAGTTCTTTACCTTGAGTTGCTGTAGTCTGTCCTGTAGGGTTCGTCGGTCTCCTGAGTAGTCACTGAGACGCTGGAGACGGTGTCGGTTATTAGCCAGCCAATCAAGACAGGCTATATAGGCCCTTCGGTACTCCTCATGGCTCTGTACTTGGTCTTCCAAACGTTCAGTCAAGTCCTGAAAATAAATAAAAGACAAATTAAGTTTCTTTAAACGCACAGCTGACATGTAAATAACCAAGGAGTAAATTTCTCATTGAAAGTTGACCCCATCAGTGTATATATTGATTGTAAGCTAAATCATCAACAAATTTTAACAAACACTGAGTATTACTCACTCTTGACTGATTAGCAGCCTTGTTGAAGCGAGAGCGGAGATCCGAGGCCACAGTCTGCGGTCGGCCATCCCTCAGATTTGATGATTTGTCCTCTAGTTTAGTAAGAGCGTCTTTGTGAGCAGCAATGTCTGCTTGTAACGCCTAGGGAAATATATAAATTCATAATTATTCTAAACTTCTTTTCAAATAGTTACTTAGAAAACTTTGATAGACTATCTTGTTAAATGTTCATTCAAATACAGCCTCCTTTATACCAAAGATCCATATACATGTACGTTAAGCAACAAACACATCAACTTTGTGTATTTTTAAGACCATATCTGGTATCTGGCATCTTTATGTTCATCTACTTACAAAAGTGCTCATGATATTGATCAATAATTCTAACAACATCTAATTCATTGTAATCACAAATAAGTATTCATTCTGTCATATTTGTCTAGTAACATTAATGTCATTTTCATAATTTAATTTTTAAACTTTTTCAGTGCACCTACCCTGCTCTTTTCAAGACTGGAGCGTTTTTCAGGAAGGTCAGCTCGTAGTTCAGGGTCCACTCGGAGTTTAGTTTCTACGTCTGCCAGCCAATTGTTGAAGTGATCGTACAGACGATCGAAATCGCTCCACTGTGTCAGTGCAGCCTCCAGGTTACGCTTGGCTTGTGACACATCGGTTAGGAGATTCTCGTAGTCCAGCTTGGCACTTTCTGTCTCTTGTTTTACTACAAGGCAGCCACGCTGGTTTGTATTTGGCAGTACGCGTTCAGAACATTCCAGCAGGGCTCGCAGATAGTTGTGTCCCTGATCCATGGCAGCTTGTATGGCCTATAATATACAAATACCATACTTTGATATAACTTTTTATAAATATTTCTATAACAATTACAGCTGTCTATATTTTAACTACATTATTATTAAATTGGAAAAAAAACCCATTAGATATACATTATATACTAACACAGGAACAAACTGCCTCAGATTTTATATCAAGTAACATTTGATATTACATGGCACAATGAAAACCAAGGCTTGTCAATTATACTATAGCTCATTTAACTGAAATCTTATCATACTGGAATTAGAATCATTAAATAGACTTACAGCAATCCTGCTGATCTTAGTTCCAACATCATCTTTGGATCCTGCTGAGTCCTGAACTTCTCGGAGAGCTTGCTGGGTATCCTGGAACCAGTCCTGGAAATCTTCCAGATTTTGTTTATATGTCCGATGGTTTTCAAAGTAGGCCTCAAGGTTTTTGACGATGTCCTTGGACAAGGCGATCACACCCTGGTATCGTGTCGTCAGCTGTGTGATGGCATGTGACGTCTTGGCATCAGCGTTGGTTTGGAGAAGAGCCTGGGCTTTCTCATTCACCTTGTCCAATGAACTTTGCTTACCCAACACATCCTCCAGGTAATTCTACAGGTAAATATTGGTAAACTACTAGTAACAAGTAATCTAAAAGTAATAAAATTTAGCATAGATAATTCACATATGTAATTTTGAAATAGTAACTTAAAATCAAGCTAATTCTATAGATAAATACATGGGTAATGTTTTCTAAAGGTAATTTAACAGAAAATTCTACAAGTATGGGTATTTTACAGGCAAACTTAAATAAAAGATCAGAGTATTTACGTCTACAATACAAGTACAGTGTACATCCAATTTTAGACTGCATACCTAAAGTGTAACCTTGCATTAAGACAAAGCATTTAATTGATAGACAAAAGAGTTGGTAATTAAAAACTAAGATATAGAAATCTCTTCTGTAATTAACAAACAAGTGGGCAAATCGATTAGCATTTTAAACAAAGGGTAAATAATCAATTACTAAAGGAAGCATGCTTTGTTACAGGTAAAACCAGGGTAAATAAAAGGTAATTTGGGGACAATAACAGGAAATCATAGGATAGTTATCATCAGGATTCTACGGACGTATCTAGCTTACATAACAGAGAGGTTGCTTTTATACTATTTCACCATCAGAGCTAGATACTTAGATGTTTATAAAATATCCAGTAGAATACTTTGGCTAATTGATCATGCAGAATACACTACTCTCCTTAATCTACTTCCAACAGTTGTTGTTGTTGTTGTTAATTTTTCATAAAATAATGACAATCATTTCTGCATGAACACAAGTAACAGAATATCAGACACATTATTCAACTTCTAAATCTACCTAACAATAATCTGTTCTAATTGCTATTCAGCTTACATAATAACACACAATTTACCACCACCCTTACAATAAGTCTTCAAAAGACTCCACTACATTTTTTAAGTTGGTGAGGATTCATGCTAATAGAAATTTGTGTGGATCAGTTTGAGGGGAACACTTCTAAACAACCGCTAATCTCGCCTGTCTCGGCGGTACTTACACAATAATGTAATTTGAGCTGTGAGTGGAAAAGTTTCATCAACATATTATATCCATGTAATCAACATTAGTCCTTTCCTTTCAAAATTACATTTAATTCATTTTAATTATGAAATTATTTAAAAACATACCTGAATGGTATACTAATAAGCAGTCAAATCTCTATCTTTTTGAATATGTTAACTTAAAGGGAGTTGACGCTAATGGAAAAAAAACATAAAATATAGAGTTGTATTTTAAATATGTTAAGGGGACACTGGTGTGGAATTAGCCATTTTCTGAAAGCAAATTATGTATGAAGCTTAAATTCCATGTCTGAAGTTACCAATAAAACGTGACCTTCGTTTATGCTATATTAAGATCAGCACTAACCTGGTACTGTTCCCAGTGTCTCTTCTTCTCATCAGCTGAGGATTTGAGGTCAAGGTCAGCCCTAAGGTAACTTTCCGTCTCCTTCAGCCAGCTGTTGAATGAGTTGTAGCTTTCCTCAAAGTCATTCCAGCGGGTCAGACACCGCTCCAGATCTTCTTGTGCCTCTGTCAGCTGGGTACGGTACTCCTCAAAGTCACGCTTCATGGCCGCTAGTTCCTGGCGGATTTTGGTCTGTCCTGTAGCTGATGTTGACGAGAGGGTGGTCTCCCCTGACTTGGTTGCATCAGTTAGTCGCTGAGCTCCCTGGCTGATATCTGCTGTAAGGGTCTAATGAAATAAAGGGACACATGTCAAAACCTTAGACATTAAATGCATTTTACAAACTTTGTTCGAAAATTTTATCAATTTCAAATCTAAAAAAAAATATTCCTGGAATTAAGAACACAATACCTTTGCCCTTTCAATCTTGGTGATGATGACAGACTTCTCTCCAAATGTATCTGAGCATGTGCCAAGTTTTTCCCGTGCTGTCCGTAACCAGGACAGGAAGCCGTTACATGAGTCGTGGTAAGCCTGGTGTTGGGCTACACACTGCTCTGCTTTCGCCAACAGTTCCTGTGGGAATAAGATCATGGAAATATCATGTAACTGGGGGGACACTAAATTGTGGATACAAGGTGAACATTAAATCACAACAGTACACTACAGGAAAGGACTAAGATTTTAGTTTTCATCGCCTACCTGTGCCTGATCCTTGATGGCTCCGTATTTGGTGACAATGTTGGATGTATCAGTGGACGCTTTACTGACCGGACTCTTGGTAGAGAGATCAGTGGCCTTCACTCCAATAGACTCAATCATTTGTTCATAGGATATCACATCCTGGTAAAGACCCTGTGAACGAAACATCCATAATTATACTACTTGTTCAATCAAGTTGTCATCAAAAAGCCATGTCCAAGTACAATTCCTCAAATACTGTGTCATTTCCTTGTCTTCTCTCACTTTATCACCTAGTTGGTTGAATGGTCACTCTCACTTTATCACCTAGTTGGTTGAATGGTCACAACCTTATTTGACTTTAGAGCTCTTGACTAATTAGTTAAATACAGCTAATCTATTTTGAACATGATTATTAGCTACTGAACTCTTTCACAAAAAAAAAAAATGAACTGTTTCAGCCATGGGTTAAGCAAAGATCAAATGAGTATTCAGGAGTGACAGCTTTAAAAATTAGAAAAGGTTAAAGAAGAAACCTTGCTATTGAGTAAAAATTGAGATTCTATATACAGTACCTTGAGCCGCTGTAGCTCAGCCTTCTTCTCTCCTAGATCGACCTTGGACTCCGTTTCTCGGAGACGTTTCTCCATGTCGCGCAGCCATTTGTGTATTTTGTCGTAGCTGTCGTTGTAGTCTGTCCATTGAAGAAGACATGACTCCAACATGACTTTGGTGTCGGTAATCTCACCTAACATATTCTCCCATTCCTGTTGGAGTTGTTGTAACTCTTTACGGATCATCTCGCGACCATCCATAGACGTGTTTGTCATTGTTTTCTCACCCCAGGTATTCGCCGTGTGGATGAGAAGCTGTCCCTCCTCCTTAACTACGACAAACTCCTAAAAACAAAATCAGGGTGTCTTAAACTCTTTAAATTTTATGCAAAGAGATGTAAACAGTTTGAAGAAGCACATAAAGTTTCCTAGAAATTCATTAAAATTTTGAGCTCTAGTACAACGGGCAAAACCTTCTACGTAGCAATTTATAAGTTACTTAATTTTAAAAGTTAACAGATGAAGGACAGTATCTTCTGATATCAAGCAACACTGGTAATCTGACCACACTACACTATTTACCTGTAGTTTCTCCAGCTGACTCTGTATCATGAACTTGTCACCTGACGTATCAGCACACACGGACACCTTGTCGCGTGTGGACTGGAGCCAGGTTGCAGCCTCGGTGAAAGTGTCAGCGTATTGGGCATGGTCCTGTGTATACTGCTCGTATCGCTTAAATAGGTCCTATAACAATTACAGACAAATAAGCTAATGGTAATTAGGTTGTGTAATTATAACTTGTATTTCTGGTGATTAATCAAAGTCCTGATTACAATGACAAGTCTAACTAGAACTAAATAATCAAATTGATCATATTCAGTCATCAGCACTTGTGGTGCTAATATTAAGAAATGTATGACTCAGCAAAATGTTTGAAGGACTAATATCTGTGGACTTATGTATAATCCCTACAATAACTTCAACAGGACCAAGGAAAATATTTTGTTACATAAGAAAAGTTTCCACATACATGTAAAGCTGTGTCATTCCTATTACTAAGAAAAAAAGTGTCAGATCTGCAATATACTGATTTACAAACCTTGGATGCCGCGATGAGACTAGTGTAGCGTGAACTCATCTGTGTGAGTTGTGATGTGACACGATTATCTGTCGTAGACTGAAGTAAAGTCTGTGACCGCTCGGCCAGGGCATCAAAGGCTGTCTGCTTGTTCAGTATCTCCTCATGGACACCCTGTTCACAAATCAGAATGATTTAATTAAGGATTGCTTATCTGTGACTTCTCTCATTAAATAATAACGATCATTATCATAAATTTCTGTATAAAATTGAAACAACTTTTACAGTAATAACAGCTTCTAGTTGCTGTGTGTGTTAATGGATAGAGACACTATACTTAATATCACTTCCTTACCACAGAGAGAAATGAAGGAGGAGAATGTGATCAATAAGGATGTATACTTACATGTTGTTTCTCAACTTGTACAGTTTTATCCTCCAGGGTGGCCTTCAGCTCAGAGTCGGCCTTCATGTCTGTCTCGGTGTCCTTGATCCACTGGCTCAGTTCATTGTACTGCTGTTCATACTTATTCCACTCCTCCAGCAGACGAGCTGTGGATACAAAACACCTTTGTTAGGATATTTTCTGATGAAATATTCTGATAAAAAAAAAAAAACAAATCGCACTGTCTCTTCAATAGTAAAAAAAATTCCATGAAATCTTACCGAGGTTTGCGTTGAGTTCGTCACACTCGTTGACAAATCCCTCAAACTCATTGGTCAACATGGCCAGTTCCTCCTTGATCAGGTCCTGACCCTGGGTGGATGTCTCAGGTAACACTGTCTCTCCCTTCACTATAGTTAGTTCCAGTTTCTCTTTGCCGGTATCATTGGTGCTGAACACATCCTACAAAGGAGATTTATAAAACAAACTGAAGTCACAGAATCAAAACCAGAAATGGGCTTTATAGTGTCAGGAAAAATAAGGAAGACCTTTCAAAGTGGAGAAGCCAGGGGTCATCTAAGTCTTGACCATAAGTTTCTTTATCACATGACCTTGACACTAAGTATTAACTTTAATGCTTTTCATAACATGACCTTGATTTTTAAATGTTGCCCTTCAGTCTCTGTAACCTTGACATTGTACCTGTAGTTTATGAAGTTGTGCCTCGATGGCTGTTCTATCGCCTCGTACATCACTACAAGCATTAAGTCCTTCGATGGCCATTCCTAGCCAATCAGACGTCTCCATAAAAGTGTCACGGTAGGCTTGGTGGTCCTTCACATTCTTCTCACACTTCACTAACTGATCCTACAAACCAATGAAACTGAAGCATGAGACACTCCTCCCAAATAAAACACCTCAAGCGTACATTTTATTGTAGATTCATTTCCAATTAGCAAATTTTGTAGGATATTTTGATGAATTACCTTCACACGTCCAAGCAGCCTTTCGTATCGACTGACTTGGCGTCGGATCTGGTTGCCGAGATTCGCCTCCTTGCTTGTCTGTTTGAGGTTCTCTGATTTATCATTGAGGTTATCAATGGTACTCTGCTGACTGTTCACATTTAACTGGAGAACCTGTAAAACAAAACATGATCATTTTGATACTGAAGTTTTACTATAAAGTTTTATCTTTTTCCAAAAAATGAATTGAAAGTTGTATTTCTACCCCTTTTAATAATCCTAGTTTTCCTCTATTCTATTTTGGCTTATTTCATTCATTATTATAAATGACCTGACCCCTGTCTACTGACCTTGACCCTTTCGAGTTGAAGCTTTTTCTCTTGCAGTGTGTTCTGTTGCTGTGATTCATTCTCTAGCTGCTTCTCAAGGTCTGCTAACCATCGGTCAAGCTGGTCAATACTGTCGTCGTACACTGTCCATTGGGTCAGTGTTCCATCTAGTTTTGTCTTGAGGTCGTTTAGGTCCCCTGACAAAGCATCATACTCTGCCTGAAGACCCTGCATTTCACGTCTCATGTTGTCGCGTCCTGGTACTGACGTATTGGGCAGTACTATTTGGAGGTTGTCCAGAGCAATCTGTAGCATATGTAGTCCTTCCTCCTTGTCGCCCATGAGTTCCTGTACATCGCCTAGACGTCCCTGGACAGCCTGACGGTCACCACTGATATCAGAATGAGCTTGGAGTTTCTTCCTCATATCACTCAGCCATGATTTACATTGGTTAAATGAAGAGGTGTAGGCCTGGTGGTCCAGCACATACTGTTCCCAACGGCGACACAACTCCTGATAATGTCAAAAACAAATATATTTTCACATAAACTAATATATGTACCTTTAAATTCATTATCTACCTTGCTCTCACATTTAAGTCTGAAAATCCCTGTACTAAAGAATTGCTTCTATAATATTAATCTTTACATTTACATTAAATTCTGAACTTTATACCAACAATTAAATACTGACCTTGACATTGATGTAGATGGTCTGATACTTGGTGCCTAGTTGTGATGCCTGACTGATCACCCGTGTGTCTGTACTAACACGGACGAGGTCCTGGGCGGCATCACTGAGCGTGTCCACGTCACCCTGGTGATCTATCATCTCCTTGTGAAGTTTCTTCAGTTTGTCCAATTGAGATTGTTTGTCCTTCAAAGTGGCCTTGAGCTCTGTGTCACGAACTTTGACCTCCATTTCTTTCAGCCAAGCTGAGACCTTCTCCTGCCAGGCATCAAACTCTTTCCATTGGTCCATACAGCTTTCAAGGTCAGACTTGGTCTGTGAAAATGTCATAAAATGTCATGAGGTCATATGGTCCAAAGATAAAGGAGATGCAAATCATTAGTTTTAGATGAGTGTCTTTTCTCTTCCATTTTTCAAACAATTTCCTGAGAATTCTGAAAATATTACTTAAATTAGAAACAACTTTGGATAAACAAAAGTAGTTCCAAAATCTGCATTGATGCCACAGTTTTCATATTATAATCCTGAACATATATTTCCAGCATGTATTGTTTCATGAAGACTTTGATGAGATTAAGACTTACCTTTTGTAAGGCATTGACAAAGGCCTCCCAGTCATCCTTTAGTGCGTCTGTTTCTCTCATGACAATGTCTTTACCCTGAGGTGCTGTGTTTGGTAAGACTTTCTCTGACAGACTCACCACATTCTTCACCTTGGGTTCACCCTCCATCTTTGTGGCAACGATATCCTGTAAAATTTCATTATTCTGGTGAGTAAAGATGGCCAACAAAGGCAAAACATGCCAGATTTATAAACAAATTATTATTAATAGGAATTAAACAGAGAAATTATAAATAATAAATAAATCACATGCTTTTGACACAAAAAAATATCATTCCTGTGGATCATAAGCAAGCCAAAGCATATTGATTTTGTCCTTAAATTTCCATATTCTTTCTTAATTCTGTTTTTTAAACTTGCAAAGCCTATCTTAGGTAAAACACTTATCATTCAATGCTACAAAACACTCATTAAACAGAATTGCTATGGATGAACTCTACCTGGATATACTTTGTAAGTACTTATGAATGCCGACTCATTCACCCCTGAAAACACATTTGAACTCTTCAAAGCCTTTGACTGGAACAGTTCATTATGAAACCAGGGTGATTTTGTTTGTATTATGTTTGCAAAGGTCAGTTTTGTGATAAATATGCAAAAGTGCATTTTCATTCTTTGAATAAAGATTTTTTTAAATATAATATGAAGGTAACGAAATTCATATATATGTAGGAGGGTAGCTATTATTTCACCAAATCCAACCACAATTTAAAAAGTGAAACCATTATATCATAGGGAAATAGGGTATAATTTTAATAAATTGGGATAAACTCCATCACCAAACTTGATCAGTATCACCAGGTAGGTCTGTAAATGTAGGGTTCACACACAAATAACTACACGTACGTGCAGATTCTAGACGGTAACCACTAGGGATGTGTCGGTGTTTCTAATAGGCTCTCTACTCAGCCAATCAGAACATGCATCTCATTTGTATCAAAGTTTATTCCTTGTCTTTATGATATTGAGTTATCTGCCCTTTTGAGTAGAATTGGATTACTTCAACATTTATTTGTATGACACCACAAATGATGCATCAATCCATACATGCGACTAAGGGCAGATAACTCTGTTTTATAAAAATATATGGGTTAATGGTTTCAGTTATGATTTTTCTTATCTTTTCTCTTCCATTAACTGGATTTAAGTTGATAAATAGCACAAAATTTAATAATAAAATTTATTGCTAATTTTTACTGTATTTTTCTAACAAACAAAATAGTATCAAGCAAAATAAACATTGCTTTGACCAATTTTTCAATACTGTACATAAAAATCACTATAACTATCTGTATATAATAATTCTTTCTGTGCTGGTGCAGGTTGTGCTTTTTCTTTCATGTGAATCATGGTGATTTTCATTTCTTTAACAAGCAGTATATATATATGTATGTACACCGTACATGTGTTTACCACATATTTATATTCTCTACTATTGAAATGAGTGAATAACTATGACTTTATTTAACCACATGCAAAACAGAAACTAAAGCACAAAAGCCAATCATTTCAACCTTCATACCGAAGTGTATTTTGAAATTCGTTATTTTTTGTTTATTCACAAAACATGCACATGCATTCTAGCGATTCACTACAAAAAAAACTTTGGAAACATTGTCTAAAAACCAAACCTAAGCACACATTATTTATTCTAGTCGTTTTTTTCCCCTTTCTACCCCATACACAATAATTTAGCCAATATTGATGATCTGTTACTAATAGCAACAGAATCAAACCGCTCACACACCAAACTGAGTAGCCTATGACACTGCCTGTTACTTACACGAGAAATTTTCTCTATATCAGTGTTCTAGTAAAACAAGTTATTAAAACAGTAATTTCTTAATTGACATATTCATCACTCAACACAACATCAATTTCTTATAAAAAAAAAGTACAAACAATAAAATGTGGATTCAGTTATGCCAAAAAATTGAAAAAAAATGTTCCAGGTTTTTTTTTTATTTCCATTGTCAAAAAGGAAAATCATTTAAAAAAAAATCAATAACTTTCAAGACTTAATTTCATTTTGCTTCTAACTTTGAAATCATACCAAATACACAAAATATTTCTTTTGCCCTTTGATTTCCCTGAATATAACTCTTAGTTTTATATTGAACATAACGACAGTGACGTGAAGTGTTTACTGACATGCTGACGTTAGCGA